>NC_054478.1:7910507-8095507 GCF_017639515.1 Carcharodon carcharias | reverse complement strand
TGAGAGGCTTCTGGAAGTGTGGCTGCAAGCAGCCTGGGAACTAATGGCTCAGCAAATTCTTTTCTGGAATATTCTAACCGGGTTCTCAGATCCGGCAGTGTATACTGGACGGGCCACCACACCTGGTCCGCGGGGGTGAACTGCTCACCCAATCACAGCGGGGCCTGAAGGTTGGATCAGGTGAGCAACACCTACCCACTCAGACCTCCCACAACTCTCCCTGTCCTCACCCCTACTCCCCACCAGCACCATCCTCAGTCCTCTCCTCACTACCCACTCCCCACAGTGTCCCACCTCCAGTAAACACACGGATCTCTTTGTGAAGAAGATCTTTAACTTGCAACAGCAATTCAAGCAAATGCCCACTGGCAGATTACCTCAAAATAATTGTTGTGCTTTGGCAATGGCTGAGCTACAACAAAGCATCCGACATCCCCTGAAGTGCCTTGGTACCTGTAAGACGGCGAAAAGAAAACAGATTTATACATCGCCCCAAACAAATGGACTGATTATTGATCAGTCACTCCAGCAGCTAATTTAATTAACACCAAATCCCGCCAACTCCAGTTAACCCCAAACCCCACCCACATCAATTAACCCAAACCCCACCCACGCTAATTAACCCAAACCCCACCCACTCTAATTAACCCAAACCCCACCCATTCTAATTAACCCCAAACCCCACCCACACTAATTAACCCAAACCCCACCCACATCAATTAACCCAAACCCCACCCACTCTAATTAACCCAAACCCCACCCACATCAATTAACCCAAACCCCACCCACTCTAATTAACCCAAACCCCACCCACTCTAATTAACCCCAAACCCCACCCACATTAATTAACCCAAACCCCACCCACTCTAATTAACCCAAACCCCACCCACTCTAATTAACCCCAAACCCCACCCACTCTAATTAACCCAAACCCCACCCACATCAATTAACCCAAACCCCACCCACTCTAATTAACTCCAAACCCCACCCACGCTAATTAACCCAAACCCCACCCACGCTAATTAACTCCAAACCCCACCCACGCTAATTAACTCCAAACCCCACCCACGCTAATTAACCCAAACCCCACCCACGCTAATTAACCCAAACCCCACCCACGCTAATTAACCCCAAACCCCACCCACTCTAATTAACCCAAACCCCACCCACTCTAATTAACCCAAACCCCACCCACGCTAATTAACCCAAACCCCACCCACTCTAATTAACCCAAACCCCACCCACTCTAATTAACCCAAACCCCACCCACACTAATTAACTCCAAACCCCACCCACGCTAATTAACCCAAACCCCACCCACTCTAATTAACCCAAACCCCACCCACGCTAATTAACGCCAAACCCCACCCACACTAATTAACCCAAACCCCACCCACGCTAATTAACTCCAAACCCCACCCACACTAATTAACCCAAACCCCACCCACATCAATTAACTCCAAACCCCACCCACATCAATTAACCCAAACCCCACCCACTCTAATTAACCCAAACCCCACCCACTCTAATTAACCCAAACCCCACCCACACTAATTAACTCCAAACCCCACCCACTCTAATTAACTCCAAACCCCACCCACACTAATTAACCCAAACCCCACCCACTCTAATTAACCCAAACCCCACCCACATCAATTAAATCCAAACCCCACCCACACTAATTAACCCAAACCCCACCCACATCAATTAACTCCAAACCCCACCCACACTAATTAACCCAAACCCCACCCACACTAATTAACCCAAACCGCACCCACACTAATTAACCCAAACCCCACCCACTCTAATTAACCCCAAACCCCACCCACTCTAAATAACCCAAACCCCACCCACGCTAATTAACCCAGACCCCACCCACGCTAATTAACCCAAACCCCACCCACGCTAATTAACCTAAACCCCACCCACGCTAATTAACTCCAAACCCCACCCACGCTAATTAACTCCAAACCCCACCCACGCTAATTAACCCCAAACCCCACCCACTCTAATTAACTCCAAACCCCACCCACGCTAATTAACTCCAAACCCCACCCACGCTAATTAACCCAAACCCCACCCACTCTAATTAACCCAAACCCCACCCACGCTAATTAACCCCAAACCCCACCCACTCTAATTAACTCCAAACCCCACCCACGCTAATTAACCCCAAACCCCACCCACTCTAAATAACCCAAACCCCACCCACTCTAATTAACCCAAACCCCACCCACGCTAATTAACCCAAACCCCACCCACGCTAATTAACCCAAACCCCACCCACACTAATTAACCCCAAACCCCACCCACATCAATTAACTCCAAACCCCACCCACTCTAATTAACTCCAAACCCCACCCACACTAATTAACCCAAACCCCACCCACACTAATTAACCCCAAACCCCACCCACTCTAATTAACCCAAACCCCACCCACTCTAATTAACCCAAACCCCACCCACGCTAATTAACTCCAAACCCCACCCACTCTAATTAACCCAAACCCCACCCACACTAATTAACCCAAACCCCACCCACTCTAATTAACCCAAACCCCACCCACACTAATTAACCCAAACCCCACCCACACTAATTAACTCCAAACCGCACCCACTCTAATTAACCCAAACCCCACCCACACTAATTAACCCAAACCCCACCCACACTAATTAACTCCAAACCGCACCCACTCTAATTAACCCAAACCCCACCCACACTAATTAACCCAAACCCCACCCACTCTAATTAACCCAAACCCCACCCACACTAATTAACCCAAACCCCACCCACACTAATTAACTCCAAACCCCACCCACTCTAATTAACCCCAAACCCCACCCACTCTAATTAACCCAAACCCCACCCACACTAATTAACCCAAACCCCACCCACTCTAATTAACCCAAACCCCACCCACTCTAATTAACCCAAACCCCACCCACTCTAATTAACTCCAAACCCCACCCACTCTAATTAACCCAAACCCCACCCACGGTAATTAACCCAAACCCCACCCACTCTAATTAACTCCAAACCCCACCCACGGTAATTAACCCAAACCCCACCCACTCTAATTAACTCCAAACCCCACCCACTCTAATTAACCCAAACCCCACCCACGGTAATTAACCCAAACCCCACCCACTCTAATTAACTCCAAACCCCACCCACTCTAATTAACCCAAACCCCACCCACTCTAAATAACTCCAAACCCCACCCACACTAATTAACCCAAACCCCACCCACGGTAATTAACCCAAACCCCACCCACTCTAATTAACTCCAAACCCCACCCACACTAATTAACCCAAACCCCACCCACGGTAATTAACCCAAACCCCACCCACTCTAATTAAATCCAAACCCCACCCACTCTAATTAACCCAAACCCCACCCACGGTAATTAACCCAAACCCCACCCACTCTAATTAACTCCAAACCCCACCCACGGTAATTTACCCAAACCCCACCCACTCTAATTAACTCCAAACCCCACCCACGCTAATTAACCCAAACCCCACCCACACTAATTAACCCAAACCCCACCCACGCTAATTAACCCCAAACCCCACCCACTCTAATTAACCCCAAACCCCACCCACTCTAATTAACCCAAACCCCACCCACACTAATTAACTTCAAACCCCATTCACTCTAATTAACCCAAACCCCACCCACACTAATTAACCCAAACCCCACCTACACTAATTAACCCAAACCCCACCCACTCTAATTAACCCAAACCCCACCCACGCTAATTAACTTCAAACCCCACCCACGCTAATTAACTCCAAACCCCACCCACTCTAATTAACCCAAACCCCACCCACGCTAATTAACTTCAAACCCCACCCACGCTAATTAACCCAAACCCCACCCACACTAATTAACTCCAAACCCCACCCACGCTAATTAACTTCAAACCCCACCCACGCTAATTAACCCAAACCCCACCCACGCTAATTAACCCAAACCCCACCCACACTAATTAACCCAAACCCCACCCACTCTAATTAACCCAAACCCCACCCACGCTAATTAACTCCAAACCCCACCCACGCTAATTAACTTCAAACCCCACCCATGCTAATTAACCCAAACCCCACCCACGCTAATTAACCCAAACCCCACCCACGGTAATTAACTCCAAACCCCACCCACACTAATTAACCCAAACCCCACCCACATCAATTAACTCCAAACCCCACCCACACTAATTAACCCAAACCCCACCCACATCAATTAACTCCAAACCCCACCCACTCTAATTAACCCAAACCCCACCCACTCTAATTAACCCAAACCCCACCCACGCTAATTAACTCCAAACCCCACCCACTCTAATTAACCCAAACCCCACCCACGCTAATTAACCCAAACCCCACCCACGCTAATTAACTCCAAACCCCACCCACTCTAATTAACCCAAACCCCACCCACACTAATTAACCCAAACACCACCCACGCTAATTAACCCAAACCCCACCCACACTAATTAACCCAAACCCCACCCACACTAATTAACCCAAACCCCACCCACGCTAATTAACCCAAACCCCACCCACGGTAATTAACCCCAAACCCCACCCACACTAATTAACCCAAACCCCACCCACTCTAATTAACACAAACCCCACCCACACTAATTAACCCCAACCCCACCCACGCTAATTAACCCCAACCCCACCCACACTAATTAACTCCAAACCCCACCCACTCTAATTAACCCAAACCCCACCCACACTAATTAACCCAAACCCCACCCACACTAATTAACCCAAACCCCACCCACTCTAATTAACCCCAAACCCCACCCACACTAATTAACTCCAAACCCCACCCACACTAATTAACTCCAAACCCCACCCACTCTAATTAACCCAAACCCCACCCACTCTAATTAACTCCAAACCCCACCCACTCTAATTAACCCAAACCCCACCCACGCTAATTAACCCAAACCCCACCCACGCTAATTAACTCCAAACCCCACCCACGCTAATTAACTCCAAACCCCACCCACGGTAATTAACCCAAACCCCACCCACGCTAATTAACCCAAACCCCACCCACGCTAATTAACTCCAAACCCCACCCACTCTAATTAACCCAAACCCCACCCACACTAATTAACCCAAACACCACCCACGCTAATTAACCCCAACCCCACCCACGCTAATTAACCCCAACCCCACCCACACTAATTAACTCCAACCCCACCCACTCTAATTAACCCAAACCCCACCCACACTAATTAACCCAAACCCCACCCACACTAATTAACCCAAACCCCACCCACTCAAATTAACCCAAACCCCACCCACTCTAATTAACACCAAACCCCACCCACACTAATTAACTCCAAACCCCACCCACACTAATTAACTCCAAACCCCACCCACTCTAATTAACCCAAACCCCACCCACTCTAATTAACCCAAACCCCACCCACTCTAATTAACTCCAAACCCCACCCACTCTAATTAACTCCAAACCCCACCCACACTAATTAACCCAAACCCCACCCACGCTAATTAACCCAAACCCCACCCACACTAATTAACTCCAAACCCCACCCACACTAATTAACTCCAAACCCCACCGACATCAATTAACTCCAAACCCCACCCACGCTAATTAACCCAAACCCCACCCACACTAATTAACTCCAAACCCCACCCACACTAATTAACCCAAACCCCACCCACGCTAATTAACCCAAACCCCACCCACTCTAATTAACTCCAAACCCCACCCACACTAATTAACCCAAACCCCACCCACTCTAATTAACCCAAACCCCACCCACTCTAATTAACCCAAACCCCACCCACACTAATTAACCCAAACCCCACCCACTCTAATTAACCCAAACCCCACCCACACTAATTAACTCCAAACCCCACCCACGCTAATTAACCCAAACCCCACCCACTCTAATTAACTCCAAACCCCACCCACACTAATTAACCCAAACCCCACCCACTCTAATTAACCCAAACCCCACCCACTCTAATTAACCCAAACCCCACCCACACTAATTAACCCAAACCCCACCCACTCTAATTAACCCAAACCCCACCCACTCTAATTAACCCAAACCCCACCCACACTAATTAACCCAAACCCCACCCACTCTAATTAACCCAAACCCCACCCACACTAATTAACCCAAACCCCACCCACTCTAATTAACCCAAACCCCACCCACACTAATTAACTCCAAACCCCACCCACACTAATTAACTCCAAACCCCACCCACTCTAATTAACCCCAAACCCCACCCACTCTAATTAACCCAAACCCCACCCACACTAATTAACCCCAAACCCCACCCACTCTAATTAACCCAAACCCCACCCACTCTAATTAACCCAAACCCCACCCACGGTAATTAACCCAAACCCCACCCACTCTAATTAACTCCAAACCCCACCCAATCTAATTAACCCCAAACCCCACCCACGCTAATTAACCCAAACCCCACCCACACTAATTAACTCCAAACCCCACCCACTCTAATTAACCCAAACCCCACCCACTCTAATTAACCCAAACCCCACCCACACTAATTAACCCAAACCCCACCCACATCAATTAACCCAAACCCCACCCACTCTAATTAACCCAAACCCCACCCACGCTAATTAACCCAAACCCCACCCACTCTAATTAACCCAAACCCCACCCACTCTAATTAACCCAAACCCCACCCACGCTAATTAACACCAAACCCCACCCACACTAATTAACCCAAACCCCACCCACTCTAATTAACCCAAACCCCACCCACTCTAATTAACTCCAAACCCCACCCACTCTAATTAACTCCAAACCCCACCCACACTAATTAACCCAAACCCCACCCACGCTAATTAACTCCAAACCCCACCCACTCTAATTAACCCAAACCCCACCCACACTAATTAACCCAAACCCCACCCACGCTAATTAACTCCAAACCCCACCCACTCTAATTAACCCAAACCCCACCCACACTAATTAACCCAAACCCCACCCACGCTAATTAACTCCAAACCCCACCCACACTAATTAACCCAAACCCCACCCACGCTAATTAACTCCAAACCCCACCCACTCTAATTAACTCCAAACCCCACCCACACTAATTAACCCAAACCCCACCCACGCTAATTAACTCCAAACCCCACCCACACTAATTAACCCAAACCCCACCCACACTAATTAACCCAAACCCCACCCACTCTAATTAACTCCAAACCCCACCCACTCTAATTAACCCAAACCCCACCCATGCTAATTAACCCAAACCCCACCCACGCTAATTAACTCCAAACCCCACCCACTCTAATTAACCCAAACCCCACCCACTCTAATTAACCAAAACCCCACCCACTCTAATTAACCCAAACCCCACCCACACTAATTAACTCCAAACCCCACCCACTCTAATTAACCCAAACCCCACCCACACTAATTAACCCAAACCCCACCCACACTAATTAACTCCAAACCCCACCCACGCTAATTAACCCAAACCCCACCCACATCAATTAACTCCAAACCCCACCCACACTAATTAACCCAAACCCCACCCACACTAATTAACTCCAAACCCCACCCACGCTAATTAACTCCAAACCCCACCCACGCTAATTAACCCAAACCCCACCCACATCAATTAACCCAAACCCCACCCACGCTAATTAACCCAAACCCCACCTACACTAATTAACCCAAACCCCACCCACTCTAATTAACCCAAACCCCACCCACACTAATTAACTCCAAACCCCACCCACTCTAATTAACCCAAACCCCACCCACGCTAATTAACCCAAACCCCACCCACTCTAATTAACCCAAACCCCACCCACATCAATTAACTCCAAACCCCACCCACTCTAATTAACCCAAACCCCACCCACTCTAATTAACCCAAACCCCACCCACATCAATTAACTCCAAACCCCACCCACTCTAATTAACCCAAACCCCACCCACTCTAATTAACTCCAAACCCCACCCACTCTAATTAACCCAAACCCCACCCACTCTAATTAACCCAAACCCCACCCACTCTAATTAACTCCAAACCCCACCCAATCTAATTAACCCCAAACCCCACCCACGCTAATTAACCCAAACCCCACCCACACTAATTAACTCCAAACCCCACCCACTCTAATTAACTCCAAACCCCACCCACGCTAATTAACCCAAACCCCACCCACGCTAATTAACTCCAAACCCCACCCACACTAATTAACCCAAACCCCACCCACACTAATTAACTCCAAACCCCACCCACATCAATTAACTCCAAACCCCACCCACTCTAATTAACTCCAAACCCCACCCACTCTAATTAACCCAAACCCCACCCACGCTAATTAACCCAAACCCCACCCACGCTAATTAACTCCAAACCCCACCCACTCTAATTAACCCAAACCCCACCCACTCTAATTAACCCAAACCCCACCCACTCTAATTAACCAAAACCCCACCCACTCTAATTAACCCAAACCCCACCCACGCTAATTAACCCCAACCCCACCCACTCTAATTAACTCCAAACCCCACCCACTCTAATTAACTCCAAACCCCACCCACGCTAATTAACCCAAACCCCACCCACTCTAATTAACCCCAAACCCCACCCACTCTAATTAACCCCAAACCCCACCCACTCTAATTAACCCAAACCCCACCCACGCTAATTAACCCAAACCCCACCCACACTAATTAACCCAAACCCCACCCACACTAATTAACTCCAAACCCCACCCACTCTAATTAACCCCAAACCCCACCCACTCTAATTAACCCAAACCCCACCCACTCTAATTAACCCAAACCCCACCCACTCTAATTAACCCAAACCCCACCCACGGTAATTAACCCAAACCCCACCCACTCTAATTAACTCCAAACCCCACCCACTCTAATTAACCCAAATCCCACCCACTCTAATTAACTCCAAACCCCACCCACTCTAATTAACCCAAACCCCACCCACGCTAATTAACCCCAAACCCCACCCACTCTAATTAACCCCAAACCCCACCCACTCTAATTAACTCCAAACCCCACCCACGCTAATTAACTCCAAACCCCACCCACTCTAATTAACTCCAAACACCACCCACGCTAATTAACCCCAAACCCCACCCACTCTAATTAACCCAAACCCCACCCACGCTAATTAACTCCAAACCCCACCCACGCTAATTAACTCCAAACCCCACCCACGCTAATTAACCCAAACCCCACCCACGCTAATTAACTCCAAACCCCAAACACGCTAATTAACTCCAAACCCCACCCACGCTAATTAACTCCAAACCCCACCCACACTAATTAACTCCAAACCCCAAACACGCTAATTAACTCCAAACCCCACCCACGCTAATTAACCCAAACCCCACCCACGCTAATTAACTCCAAACCCCACCCACTCTAATTAACTCCAAACCCCACCCACGCTAATTAACCCAAACCCCACCCACTCTAATTAACCCAAACCCCACCCACGCTAATTAACCCAAACCCCACCCACACTAATTAACCCAAACCCCACCCACTCTAATTAACTCCAAACCCCACCCACTCTAATTAACTCCAAACCCCACCCACTCTAATTAACCCAAACCCCACCCACATCAATTAACTCCAAACCCCACCCACTCTAATTAACTCCAAACCCCACCCACTCTAATTAACCCAAACCCCACCCACATCAATTAACTCCAAACCCCACCCACGCTAATTAACTCCAAACCCCACCCACTCTAATTAACTCCAAACCCCACCCACTCTAATTAACCCAAACCCCACCCACATCAATTAACTCCAAACCCCACCCACTCTAATTAACCCAAACTCCACCCACACTAATTAACCCCAAACCCCACCCACTCTAATTAACCCAAACCCCACCCACGCTAATTAACCCCAAACCCCACCCACGCTAATTAACTCCAAACCCCACCCACTCTAATTAACCCAAACCCCACCCACTCTAATTAACTCCAAACCCCACCCACGCTAATTAACTCCAAACCCCACCCACTCTAATTAACCCAAACCCCACCCACACTAATTAACCCAAACCCCACCCACTCTAATTAACCCAAACCCCACCCACTCTAATTAACCCAAACCCCACCCACACTAATTAACTCCAAATCCCACCCACGCTAATTAACCCAAACCCCACCCACTCTAATTAACCCAAACCCCACCCACACTAATTAACCCAAACCCCACCCACTCTAATTAACCCAAACCCCACCCACATCAATTAACCCAAACCCCACCCACTCTAATTAACCCAAACCCCACCCACTCTAATTAACTCCAAACCCCACCCACGCTAATTAACTCCAAACCCCACCCACTCTAATTAACCCCAAACCCCACCCACTCTAATTAACTCCAAACCCCACCCACGCTAATTAACCCAAACCCCACCCACACTAATTAACTCCAAACCCCACCCACTCTAATTAACCCAAACCCCACCCACACTAATTAACTCCAAACCCCACCCACGCTAATTAACAACAAACCCCACCCACGCTAATTAACCCCAAACCCCACCCACTCTAATTAACCCAAACCCCATCCACTCTAAATAACCCAAACCCCACCCACTCTAATTAACCCAAACCCCACCCACATCAATTAACCCAAACCACACCCACTCTAATTAACCCAAACCCCACCCACACTAATTAACCCAAACCCCACCCACATCAATTAACCCAAACTCCACCCACATCAATTAACCCAAACCCCATCCACTCTAAATAACCCAAACCCCACCCACTCTAATTAACCCAAACCCCACCCACATCAATTAACCCAAACTCCACCCACACTAATTAACTCCAAACCCCACCCACACTAATTAACCCAAACCCCACCCACTCTAATTAACCCAAACCCCACCCACATCAATTAACCCAAACCACACCCACTCTAATTAACCCAAACCCCACCCACTCTAATTAACTCCAAACCCCACCCACACTAATTAACCCAAACCCCACCCACACTAATTAACTCCAAACCCCACCCACTCTAATTAACCCAAACCCCACCCACTCTAATTAACTCCAAACCCCACCCACATCAATTAACCCAAACCCCACCCACTCTAATTAACTCCAAATCCCACCCACGCTAATTAACCCAAACCCCACCCACACTAATTAACCCAAACCCCACCCACTCTAATTAACTCCAAATCCCACCCACTCTAATTAACCCAAACCCCACCCACGCTAATTAACCCAAACCCCACCCACTCTAATTAACCCAAACCCCACCCACACTAATTAACTCCAAACCCCACCCACGCTAATTAACCCAAACCCCACCCACTCTAATTAACCCAAACCCCACCCACTCTAATTAAACCAAACCCCACCCACACTAATTAACACCAAACCCCACCCACACTAATTAACCCCAAACCCCACCCACTCTAATTAACCCAAACCCCACCCACTCTAATTAACCCCAAACCCCACCCACTCTAATTAACCCAAACCCCACCCACGCTAATTAACCCAAACCCCACCCACACTAATTAACTCCAAACCCCACCCACTCTAATTAACCCCAAACCCCACCCACGCTAATTAACTCCAAACCCCACCCACTCTAATTAACCCAAACCCCACCCACGCTAATTAACTCCAAACCCCACCCACTCTAATTAACCCAAACCCCACCCACACTAATTAACCCAAACCCCACCCACTCTAATTAACTCCAAACTCCACCCACACTAATTAACCCAAACCCCACCCACACTAATTAACCCAAACCCCACCCACTCTAATTAACCCAAACCCCACCCACTCTAATTAACTCCAAACTCCACCCACACTAATTAACCCAAACCCCACCCACTCTAATTAACCCAAACCCCACCCACTCTGATTAACCCAAACCCCACCCACGCTAATTAACCCAAACCCCACCCACTCTAATTAACCCAAACCCCACCCACTCTGATTAACCCAAACCCCACCCACACTAATTAACTCCAAACCCCACCCATTCACTCTAATTAACCCAAACCCCACCCACACTAATTAACCCAAACCCCACCCACACTAATTAACCCCAAACCCCACCCACGCTAATTAACTCCAAACCCCACCCACTCTAATTAACCCAAACCCCACCCTCTCTAATTAACTCCAAATCCCACCCACTCTAATTAACCCAAACCCCACCCACACTAATTAACTCCAAACCCCACCCACACTAATTAACCCAAACCCCACCCACTCTAATTAACTCCAAACCCCACCCACGCTAATTAACCCAAACCCCACCCACTCTAATTAACACCAAACCCCACCCACTCTAATTAACCCAAACCCCACCCACGGTAATTAACCCAAACCCCACCCACTCTAATTAACACCAAACCCCACCCACTCTAATTAACCCAAACCCCACCCACTCTAATTAACACCAAACCCCACCCACTCTAATTAACCCAAACCCCACCCACTCTAATTAACCCAAACCCCACCCACTCTAATTAACTCCAAACCCCACCCACACTAATTAACCCAAACCCCACCCACGCTAATTAACCCAAACCCCACCCACTCTAATTAACTTCAAACCCCACCCACTCTAATTAACTCCAAACCCCACCCACACTAATTAACTCCAAACCCCACCCACTCTAATTAACTCCAAACCCCACCCACTCTAATTAACCCAAACCCCACCCACGCTAATTAACCCAAACCCCACCCACGCTAATTAACCCAAACCCCACCCACTCTAATTAACCCAAACCCCACCCACTATAATTAACTCCAAACCCCACCCACGCTAATTAACGCAAACCCCACCCACGCTAATTAACTCCAAACCCCACCCACTCTAATTAACACCAAACCCCACCCACTCTAATTAACCCAAACCCCGCCCACACTAATTAACTCCAAACCCCACCCACGCTAATTAACTCCAAACCCCACCCACGCTAATTAACCCAAACCCCACCCACTCTAATTAACCCAAACCCCGCCCACACTAATTAACTCCAAACCCCACCCACGCTAATTAACCCAAACCCCACCCACACTAATTAACTCCAAACCCCACCCACTCTAATTAACCCAAACACCACCCACGCTAATTAACCCAAACCCCACCCACACTAATTAACTCCAAACCCCACCCACTCTAATTAACTCCAAACCCCACCCACTCTAATTAACACCAAACCCCACCCACTCTAATTAACCCAAACCCCACCCACGCTAATTAACTCCAAACCCCACGCACTCTAATTAACCCAAACCCCACCCACATCAATTAACCCAAACCCCACCCACGCTAATTAACCCAAACCCCACCTACACTAATTAACCCAAACCCCACCCACTCTAATTAACCCAAACCCCACCCACACTAATTAACTCCAAACCCCACCCACTCTAATTAACCCAAACCCCACCCACACTAATTAACCCAAACCCCACCCACGCTAATTAACCCAAACCCCACAAACTCTAATTAACCCAAACCCCACCCACTCTAATTAACCCAAACCCCACCCACATCAATTAACTCCAAACCCCACCCACTCTAATTAACTCCAAACCCCACCCACTCTAATTAACTCCAAACCCCACCCACGCTAATTATCCAAACCCCACCCACTCTAATTAACTCCAAACCCCACCCACTCTAATTAACCCAAACCCCACCCACGCTAATTATCCAAACCCACCCACTCTAATTAACCCAAACCCCACCCACTCTGATTAACTCCAAACCCCACCCACGCTAATTAACTCCAAACCCCACCCACGCTAATTAACCCAAACCCCACCCACGCTAATTAACCCAAACCCCACCCACACTAATTAACCCAAACCCCACCCACGCTAATTAACCCCAAACCCCACCCACACTAATTAACCCAAACCCCACCCACTCTAATTAACTCCAAACCCCACCCACGCTAATTAACCCAAACCCCACCCACTCTAATTAACCCAAACCCCACCCACTCTAATTAACCCAAACCCCACCCACATTAATTAACTTCAAACCCCACCCACTCTAATTAACCCAAACCCCACCCACTCTAATTAACCCAAACCCCACCCACATTAATTAACTTCAAACCCCACCCACTCTAATTAACCCCAAACCCCATTCACTCTAATTAACTCCAAACCCCACCCACTCTAATTAACCCAAACCCCACCCACTCTAATTAACTCCAAACCCCACCCACACTAATTAACCCAAACCCCACCCACTCTAATTAACTCCAAACCCCACCCACTCTAATTAACCCAAACCCCACCCACTCTAATTAACCCAAACCCCATTCACTCTAATTAACCCAAACCCCACCCACACTAATTAACTCCAAACCCCACCCACGGTAATTAACCCAAACCCCACCCACTCTAATTAACCCAAACCCCACCCACTCTAATTAACTCCAAACCCCACCCACTCTAATTAACCCAAACCCCATTCACTCTAATTAACCCAAACCCCACCCACACTAATTAACTCCAAACCCCACCCACGCTAATTAACCCAAACCCCACCCACTCTAATTAACTCCAAACCCCACCCACGCTAATTAACTCCAAACCCCACCCACACTAATTAACTCCAAACCCCACCCACACTAATTAACCCAAACCCCACCCACTCTAATTAACCCAAACCCCACCCACACTAATTAACTCCAAACCCCACCCACACTAATTAACCCAAACCCCACCCACACTAATTAACCCAAACCCCACCCACTCTAATTAACTTCAAATCCCACCCACTCTAATTAACCCCAAACCCCACCCACTCTAATTAACCCAAACCCCACCCACATCAATTAACTCCAAACCCCACCCACTCTAATTAACCCCAAACCCCACCCACTCTAATTAACCCAAACCCCACCCACGCTAATTAACCCAAACCCCACCCACGCTAATTAACCCAAACCCCACCCACTCTGATTAACCCAAACCCCACCCACTCTAATTAACTTCAAACCCCACCCACTCTAATTAACCCAAACCCCACCCACGCTAATTAACTTCAAACCCCACCCACTCTAATTAACCCAAACCCCACCCACGCTAATTAACTTCAAACCCCACCCACTCTAATTAACCCAAACCCCACCCACTCTAATTAACTTCAAACCCCACCCACTCTAATTAACCCAAACCCCACCCACGCTAATTAACTCCAAACCCCATCCACTCTAATTAACCCAAACCCCACCCACACTAATTAACTCCAAACCCCACCCACGCTAATTAACAACAAACCCCACCCACGCTAATTAACCCCAAACCCCACCCACTCTAATTAACCCAAACCCCATCCACTCTAATTAACCCAAACCCCACCCACATCAATTAACCCAAACCACACCCACTCTAATTAACCCAAACCCCACCCACTCTAATTAACTCCAAACCCCACCCACACTAATTAACCCAAACCCCACCCACTCTAATTAACCCAAACCCCACCCACACTAATTAACTCCAAACCCCACCCACTCTAATTAACTCCAAACCCCACCCACATCATTTATCCCAAACCCCACCCACTCTAATTAACCCAAACCCCACCCACGCTAATTAACTCCAAACCCCATTCACTCTAATTAACCCAAACCCCACCCACTCTAATTAACCCAAACCCCACCCACTCTAATTAACCCAAACCCCACCCACGCTAATTAACTCCAAACCCCACCCACTCTAATTAACCCAAACCCCACCCACTCTAATTAACTCCAAACCCCACCCACACTAATTAACACCAAACCCCACCCACACTAATTAACTCCAAACCCCACCCACTCTAATTAACCCAAACCCCACCCACTCTAATTAACCCAAACCCCACCCACACTAATTAACTCCAAATCCCACCCACGCTAATTAACCCAAACCCCACCCACACTAATTAACCCAAACCCCACCCACTCTAATTAACTCCAAACCCCACCCACTCTAATTAACCCAAACCCCACCCACGCTAATTAACCCAAACCCCACCCACGCTAATTAACTCCAAACCCCACCCACTCTAATTAACCCAAACCCCACCCACACTAATTAACCCAAACCCCACCCACTCTAATTAACTCCAAACCCCACCCACACTAATTAACACCAAACCCCACCCACACTAATTAACCCCAAACCCCACCCACTCTAATTAACCCAAACCCCACCCACTCTAATTAACCCAAACCCCACCCACACTAATTAACTCCAAACCCCACCCACTCTAATTAACCCAAACCCCACCCACGCTAATTAACCCAAACCCCACCCACTCTAATTAACCCAAACCCCACCCACGCTAATTAACCCAAACCCCACCCACGCTAATTAACTCCAAACCCCACCCATTCACTCTAATTAACCCAAACCCCACCCACACTAATTAACCCAAACCCCACCCACACTAATTAACCCAAACCCCACCCACACTAATTAACCCAAACCCCACCCACGGTAATTAACCCAAACCCCACCCACTCTAATTAACTCCAAACCCCACCCACGCTAATTAACTCCAAACCCCACCCACGCTAATTAACTCCAAACCCCACCCACGCTAATTAACCCAAACCCCACCCACGCTAATTAACTCCAAACCCCACCCACGCTAATTAACCCAAACCCCACCCACTCTAATTAACTCCAAACCCCACCCACACTAATTAACTCCAAACCCCACCCACTCTAATTAACTCCAAACCCCACCCACTCTAATTAACCCAAACCCCACCCACTCTAAATAACCCAAACCCCACCCACACTAATTAACCCAAACCCCACCCACTCTAATTAACCCAAACCCCACCCACTCTAATTAACCCAAACCCCACCCACTCTAATTAACTCCAAACCCCACCCACACTAATTAACCCAAACCCCACCCACGCTAATTAACTTCAAACCCCACCCACTCTAATTAACCCAAACCCCACCCACGCTAATTAACTTCAAACCCCACCCACGCTAATTAACCCAAACACCACTCACACTAATTAACCCAAACCCCACCCACTCTAATTAACCCAAACACCACTCACTCTAATTAACCCAAACCCCACCCACTCTAATTAACCCAAACACCACTCACACTAATTAACCCAAACCCCACCCACACTAATTAACTCCAAACCCCACCCACTCTAATTAACCCAAACCCCACCCACTCTAATTAACCCAAACCCCACCCACGCTAATTAACTCCAAACCCCACCCACGCTAATTAACCCCAAACCCCACCCACTCTAATTAACCCAAACCCCACCCACTCTAATTAACTCCAAACCCCACCCACACTAATTAACCCAAACCCCACCCACTCTAATTAACCCAAACCCCACCCACGCTAATTAACTCCAAACCCCACCCACTCTAATTAACCCAAACCCCACCCACACTAATTAACCCCAAACCCCACCCACGCTAATTAACTCCAAACCCCACCCACGCTAATTAACTCCAAACCCCACCCACTCTAATTAACCCAAACCCCACCCACTCTAATTAACTCCAAACCCCACCCACTCTAATTAACCCAAACCCCACCCACTCTAATTAACCCAAACCCCACCCACGCTAATTAACTCCAAACCCCACCCACATCAATTAACCCAAACCCCACCCACACTAATTAACCCCAAACCCCACCCACTCTAATTAACCCAAACCCCACCCACGCTAATTAACCCAAACCCCACCCACATCAATTAACTCCAAACCCCACCCACGCTAATTAACCCAAACCCCACCCACGCTAATTAACTCCAAACCCCACCCACACTAATTAACCCAAACCCCACCCACATCAATTAACCCAAACCCCACCCACTCTAATTAACCCAAACCCCACCCACACTAATTAACCCAAACCCCACCCACGCTAATTAACCCAAACCCCACCCACATCAATTAACCCAAACCCCACCCACTCTAATTAACCCAAACCCCACCCACTCTGATTAACCCAAACCCCACCCACTCTAATTAACTCCAAACCCCACCCACTCTAATTAACCCAAACCCCACCCACTCTAATTAACCCAAACCCCACCCACACTAATTAACTCCAAACCCCACCCACATCAATTAACCCAAACCCCACCCACTCTAATTAACCCAAACCCCACCCACACTAATTAACCCAAACCGCACCCACACTAATTAACTGCAAACCCCACCCATATCAATTAACCCAAACCCCACCCACTCTAATTAACCCAAACCCCACCCACACTAATTAACCCAAACCGCACCCACACTAATTAACTCCAAACCCCACCCACATCAATTAACCCAAACCCCACCCACGCTAATTAACCCAAACCCCACCCACATCAATTAACTCCAAACCCCACCCACACTAATTAACTCCAAACCCCACCCACATCAATTAACCCAAACCCCACCCACTCTAATTAACCCAAACCCCACCCACTCTAATTAACCCAAACCCCACCCACTCTAATTAACTCCAAACCCCACCCACTCTAATTAACCCAAACCCCACCCACACTAATTAACTCCAAACCCCACCCACGGTAATTAACCCCAAACCCCACCCACTCTAATTAACTCCAAACCCCACCCACTCTAATTAACTCCAAACCCCACCCACACTAATTAACCCAAACCCCACCCACTCTAATTAACCCAAACCCCACCCACGCTAATTAACCCAAACCCCACCCACTCTAATTAACTCCAAACCCCACCCACACTAATTAACCCAAACCCCACCCACTCTAATTAACTCCAAACCCCACCCACTCTAATTAACCCAAACCCCACCCACGCTAATTAACCCAAACCCCACCCACGCTAATTAACCCAAACCCCACCCACGGTAATTAACCCCAAACCCCACCCACTCTAATTAACCCAAACCCCACCCACACTAATTAACTCCAAACCCCACCCACACTAATTAACCCAAACCCCACCCACACTAATTAACCCAAACCCCACCCACTCTAATTAACTCCAAACCCCACCCACTCTAATTAACCCAAACCCCATTCACTCTAATTAACCCAAACCCCATTCACTCTAATTAACTCCAAACCCCACCCACTATAATTAACCCAAACCCCACCCACTCTAATTAACCCAAACCCCACCCACACTAATTAACCCAAACCCCATTCACACTAATTAACCCAAACCCCACCCACTCTAATTAACCCAAACCCCACCCACTCTAATTAACCCAAACCCCACCCACACTAATTAACCCAAACCCCATTCACACTAATTAACCCAAACCCCACCCACTATAATTAACCCAAACCCCACCCACGGTAATTAACCCCAAACCCCATTCACTCTAATTAACTCCAAACCCCACCCACTATAATTAACCCAAACCCCACCCACACTAATTAACCCAAACCCCACCCACTCTAATTAACTCCAAACCCCACCCACTCTAATTAACCCAAACCCCACCCACGGTAATTAACCCCAAACCCCATTCACTCTAATTAACTCCAAACCCCACCCACTATAATTAACCCAAACCCCACCCACGGTAATTAACCCCAAACCCCACCCACGCTAATTAACCCAAACCCCACCCACTATAATTAACTCCAAACCCCACCCACGCTAATTAACCCAAACCCCACCCACTCTAATTAACCCTAACCCCGCCCACACTAATTAACTCCAAACCCCACCCACTCTAATTAACTCCAAACCCCACCCATTCTAATTAACTCCATTCTAATTTAGCCCCCAGCCCCACCCACTGCAATTCCCCCCCACCTCAGGCCCACCGACTGTTATAATACCTAGCCCCACCCACTTTAACCCCGGGCCCGTCCAGTGGAATTAACCCCCCAGGTGCTGGCTCGATTTTGGCAGGGCTTTGCTTTTCACTCTCCAGCCCCATCTGATCCTCACCTGAGAACATCGCCAGTAATTTTTATCCTCTCGAAACGGTCATGTAATGAGCGAGTTGGTGCTGATCCCTGCACCGCCCTCCTCCAGCCCAATAACTCCCTCACCTGCCGATTAAAATCATCCATTTCTGTTGGGAGGGGTGGGGTGTGGGGGGAACAAGAGAATGATCAAAAATAAATTGAAGCAAAAGACTTTCTCCTTTTATTTCAAATTCTTTAGTATTCAAACTCTTCTGGTGGTATTCATCCAATGAAGCGTACGTCACAAAATAACATCGGGTTGAACTTCACGATTCCTTCCCTTCAGTCAGATTTCTGCCCGGCAGCACACACACACAAACACAGACTGCAGCAGGTCAAGAGGGCAGGTCACCGCCACCTCCTCAAGGGCAATTAGGGATGGGCAATAAATGCTGGTCCAACCCAGCGAAGGCCCACATCCCATAAGTGAATTTTTAAAAAGCTCTTATTACAAATCACAAGTCACCGGTGACATCCTCAGTGACTGTGACAAAGGTAAACTTTACCTCCTCGTCCCTCTCGACCTGTCTGCAGCCTCTGACACAGTTTGACCACAATATCCTCCTCCAACACCTCTCCACTGTCGTCCAGCTGGGTGGGGCTACTCTCACCTGCTTCCATTCTTACCGATCTGATCATAGTTAGAGAATCACCCGCAATGGTTTCTGTTCCCACACTGTTACCTCTGGTGTCCCCCAGGGATCAATCCATGGCCCCTCCTATTTCTCATCTACTCGCTGCCCCTCGGTGACATCATCGAAAAACTCAGCGTTAATATTCACGTGTACACTGACAACACCCAGCTCGATCTCACCACCAGCTCTCTCAACTCCTCCACTGCTGCTAAATTATCAGACTGCTTATCCAACATCCAGGATCAGCAGAAATTTCCTCAAATTAAATACTGGAAATACTGAAGAGTTCATCTTCAGCACCTGTCACAAAATAAGTAAATGCCGAATCCATACCTCCCTATGGCAACTGGCTGGGCTAAAGCCAGTTTTTACACAACTTTGCTGTCACATTTCACACCAAGATGAGCTTTAGTCCTCATGTCGACGCCATCACTAAGACCACCAATTTCCAGCGCCACCTTGGAGCCTGTCTCAGATCATCTCCTGATCAACACTTGGTCATACCAGCGTTACACCAAAATTTAACGAATGAACTGTACTTTCAGCAGATCTGCCACGTTCCGCACTCTGTAAACCGAGCTCATCAAAATCTGTCTCACCTGCGCCCGAAATCAAATCAGGTATAATTCACGCAAAACTCCTGTGCTGATCTACACTGGCTCCCAATTAAGCAAAAATACTGAGGGAGCACTGCACTCTCAGAGGGTCAGTAGTAAGGGGGTGCTGCACTGTCAGAGGGTCAGTACTGAGGGAGTGCTGCAATGTCGGAGGGTCAGAAGTAAGGGAGTGCTGCAATGTCAGAGGGTCAGTACTGAGGGAGTGCTGCACTGTCAGAGGGTTAGTACTGAGGGAGGGCTGCACTGTCAGAGGGTCAGTATTGAGGGAGTGCTGCACTGTCAGAGGGTCAGTACTGAGGGAGTGCTGCACTGTCAGAGGGTCAGGACTGAGGGAGTGCTGCACTGTCAGAGGGTCAGTACTGAGGGAGTGCTGCACTGTCAGAGGGTCAGTACTGAGGGAGTGCTGCACTGTCAGAGGGTCAGTACTGAGGGAGTGCTGCACTGTCACAGGGTCTGAAGAGAGGGAGTGCTGCACTGTCAGAGGGTCAGTACTGAGGGAGTGCTGCACTGTCAGAGGTCAGTACTGAGGGAGTGCTGCACGGTCAGAGGGTCTGAAGAGAGAGAGTGCGGCACAGGCAGAGGGTCAGTACTGAGGGAGAGCTGCACTGAAACAGAGTAAGTAATGAGGGAGTGCTGCACTGTCAGAGGGTCAGTACTGAGGGACTGCTGCACCATCAGAGGGTCAGTATTGAGGGAGTGCTGCACTGTCACAGAGTCTGAAGGGAGGGAGTGCGGCACTGTCAGAGGTCAGTACTGAGGGAGTGCTGCACTGTCAGAGGGTCAATACTGAGGGGGTGCTGCACTGTCAGAGGGTCAGTACTGAGTGAGTGCTGCACTGTCAGAGGTCAGTACTGAGGGAGTGCTGCACTGTCAGAGGGTCAGCACTGAGGGAGTGCTGCACTGTCAGAGGTCAGTACTGAGGGAGTGCTGCACGGTCAGAGGGTCTGAAGAGAGGGAGAGCTGCTTTGTCGGAGGGTCAGTGCTGAGGGAGTGCCGCACTGTCAGAGGGTCAGTACTGAGTGAGAGCTGCTCTGCCAGAGGATTAGTACTAAGGGAGTGCTGCACTGTCAGAGGGTCAGTTCTGAGGGAGTGCGGCAACGTCGGACGGTCAGTACTGAGGGAGCGGTGCACTGTCAGATGGTCAGTACTGAAGGACTGCCGCACTGTCAGAGGGTCAGTAATGATAGAGTGCTGCACGGTCAGATGGTCAGGACTGAGGGAGTGCTGCAATGTCAGAGAGTCAGTAATGAGGGAGTGCTGCACTGTCAGAGGGTCAGTACCGAGGGAGTGCTGCACTGTCAGATGGTCAGTACTGAGGGAGTGCTGCACTGTCAGAGAGTCAGTAATGAGGGAGTGCTGCACTGTCAGAGGGTCAGTACTGAGGGAGTGCTGTACTGTCAGAGGGTCAGTAATGAGGGAGTGCTGCACTGTCAGATGGTGAGTACTGAGGGAGTGCTGCACTGTCAGAGAGTCAGTACTGAGGGGGTGCTGCACTGTCAGAGGGTCAGTATTGAGGGAGTGCTGCAATGTCGGAGGGTCAGAAGTAAGGGAGGGCTGCAATGTCAGAGGGTCAGTGCTGAGGGAGAGCTGCACTGTCAGAGGGTCAGTACTGAGGGAGTGCTGCACAGTCAGAGAGTCAGTACTGAGGGAGTGCAGCACTGTCAGAGGGTCAGTACCGAGGGAGTGCTGCACTGGAAGAGGGTCAGTACTGAGGGAGTGCTGCACTGTCAGACAGTCAGAACTGAGGGGGTGCTGCACCGACAGAGGGTCAGTACTGAGGGAGTGCGGCAATGTCGGACGGTCAGTGCTGAGGGTGTGCGGAAATGTCGGACGGGCAGTACTGAGGGAGTGCTGCACTGTCGGAGGGTCAGTACTGAGGGAGTGCTGCACTGTCAGAGAGTAAGTAATGAGGGAGTGCTGCACTGTCAGAGGGTCAGTACTGAGGGAGTGCATGCACTGTCACAGGGTCAGTACTGAGGGAGTGCTGCACTGTCAGAGGGTCAGTACTGAGGGAGTGCTGCACTGTCAGAGAGTCAGTACTGAGGGAGTGCTGCACTGTCAGAGGGTCAGTACTGAGGGAGGGCTGCACTGTCAGCGGGTCAGTAATGAGGGAGTGCTGCACTGTCAGAGGTCAGTACTGAGGGAGCGCTGCACTGACACAGAGTAAGTAATGAGGGAGTGCTGCACTGTCAGAGGCTCAGTATTGAGGGAGTGCTGCACTGTCACAGGGTCTGAAGGGAGGGAGTGCAGCACTGTCAGAGGGTCAGCACTGAGGGAGTGCTGCACTGTCAGAGGTCAGTACTGTGGGAGTGCTGCACGGTCAGAGGGTCTGAAGAGAGGGAGAGATGTTTTGTCGGAGGGTCAGTGATGAGGGAGTGCCGCACTGTCAGAGGGTCAGTACTGAGTGAGAGCTGCTCTGCCAGAGGATTAGTATTAAGGGAGAGCTGCACTGTCAGACGGTCAGTACTGAGGGAGTGCTGCACTGTCAGAGGGTCAGTACTGAGGGAGTGCTGCACTGTCAGAGAGTCAGTACTGAGGGAGTACTGCACTGTCAGAGGGTCAGTATTGAGGGAGTGCGGCAATGTCGGACGGTCAGTACTGAGGGAGTGCGGCAATGTCGGACGGTCAGTACTGAGGGAGTGCTGCACTGTCAGAGGGTCAGTACTGAGGGAGTGCTGCACTGTCAGAGGGTCAGTACTGAGGGAGTGCTGCACTGTCAGACGTCAGTACTGAGGGAGTGCTGCACGGTCAGAGGGTCTGAAGAGAGGGAGAGCTGCTTTGTTGGAGGGTCAGTACTGAGGGAGTGCCGCACTGTCAGAGGGTCAGTACTGAGTGAGAGCTGCTCTGCCAGAGGATTAGTACTAAGGGAGTGCTGCACTGTCAGAGGGTTACTGTTGATGGAGTACTGCATGGTCAGAGCGTCAGACTAAGTACTGACGCTCTGACCATGCAGTACTCCATCAGCAGTAACCCTGTGACTGTGTAGCACTCCCTCAGTACTGATCCCCTGACAGTGCAGCACTCCTTCAATCTGATCCTCTGACCATGCATCACTCCCTGAGGGAGTGCTGCAATGTCAGAGCGTGAATACTGAGGGAGTGCTGCACTGTCAGACGGTCAGTACTGAGGGAGTGCTGCACGGTCAGAGGGTCTGAAGGGAGGGAGAGCTGCTTTGTCGGAGGGTCAGTGCTGAGGGAGTGCCGCACTATCAGAGGGTCAGTACTGAGTGAGAGCTGCTCTGCCAGAGGATTAGTACTAAGGGAGTGCTGCACTGTCAGAGGGTTACTGCTGATGGAGTGCTGCATGGTCAGAGGATCAGACTAAGTACTGACGCTCTGACCATGCAGTACTCCATCAGCAGTAACCCTCTGATTGTGCAGCACTCCCTCAGTACTGATCCCCTGACAGTGCAGCACTCCCTCAGTCTGATCCTCTGACCATGCAGCACACCCTGAGGGAGTGCTGCACTGTCAGGGGATCAGTACTGAGGGAGTGCTGCACTGTCAGAGGGTTAGTAATGATGGAGTGCTGCACTGTCAGAGGATGAGTACTGAGGGAGTGTTGCACTGTCAGAGGGTCAGTGCTGAGGGAGTGCTGCACTATCAGAGGGTTAGTACTGAGGGAGTGCTGCATTGTCAGAGGGTCAGTGCTAAGATAGTGCTGCACTGTCAGAGGGTCAGTACTAAGGGAGTTCTGCACTGTCAGTGGGTCAGTACTGAGGGAGTGCTGCACTGTCAGAGGGTCAGTACTGAGTGAGTGCTGCACTGTCAGAGGGTCAGTACTGAGGGACTGCTGCACCATCAGAGGCTCAGTATTGAGGGAGTGCTGCACTGTCACAGGGTCTGAAGGGAGGGAGCGCGGCACTGTCAGAGGGTCAGTACTGAGGGAGTGCTGCACTGTCAGACGTCAGTACTGAGGGAGTGCTGCACGGTCAGTGGGTCTGAAGAGAGGGAGAGCTGCTTTGTTGGAGGGTCAGTACTGAGGGAGTGCCGCACTGTCAGAGGGTCAGTACTGAGTGAGAGCTGCTCTGCCAGAGGATTAGTACTAAGGGAGTGCTGCACTGTCAGAGGGTTACTGTTGATGGAGTACTGCATGGTCAGAGCGTCAGTACTTAGGGAGTGCTGCATGGTCAGAGGATCAGACTAAGTACTGACGCTCTGACCATGCAGTACTCCATCAGCAGTAACCCTCTGACTGTGTAGCACTCCCTCAGTACTGATCCCCTGACAGTGCAGCACTCCTTCAATCTGATCCTCCGACCATGCAGCACTCCCTGAGGGAGTACTGCACTGTCAGAGCGTGAATACTGAGGGAGTGCTGCACTGTCAGACGGTCAGTACTGAGGGAGTGCTGCACTGTCAGAGGGTCAGTACAGAGGGAGTGCTGCACTGTCAGAGGGTTAGTACTGAGTGAGTGCTGCATTGTCAGAGGGTCAGTGCTAAGATAGTGCTGCACTGTCATAGGGCCAGTACTGAGGGAGTGCTGCACTCTCATAGGGTCTGAACAGAAGGAGTGCGGCACTGTCAAAGGATCAGTACTAAGTGAGTGCAGCACTGTCAGAGAGTCTGAAGAGAGGGATTGCGGCACGGTCAGAGGGTCTGTACTGAGAGAATGCTGCACTGTCAAAGGGTCAGTACTGTGGTAGTGCTGCACTATCAGAGGGTCAGTACAGAGGGAGTGCTGCACTGTCAGAGGTCAGTACTGAGGGACTGCTGCTTTGTCGGAGAAAAAGTGCTGAGGGAGAACTGGACTGTCAGAGGGTCAGTACTGAGGGAGCGCTGCACTGATGGAGGGTCAGTACTGAGGGAGTGCTGCTTTTTTGGAGGGTCAGTGCTGAGGGAGTACTACACTGTCAGAGGGTCAGTATTGTGGTAGTGCTGCACTATCAGAGGGTCAATACAGTGGGAATGCTGCACTGTCAGAGGGTTAGTACTGAGGGACTGCTGCACTGTCAGAGGGTCAGTACTGAGGGAGTGCTGCCCTATCAGAAGGTCAGTACTGAGGGAGTGCTGCACTGTCAGAGGGTCAGTACTGAGGGAGTGCTGCACTGTCAGAGGGTCAGTACTGAGGGCGTGCTGCACTGTCAGAGTGTCAGCACTATGAGAATACTGCACTGTCAGCCGATCAATACTGAGGGGGTGCTACGCTGTCAGAGGGTCAGTACTGAGGGAGTGCTGCACTGTCAGAGGGTCAGTACTGAGGAAGCATCACACTGCAGAGGGTCAGTATGAGGGAATGCTGCTCTGTCCGAGGGTCAGTAATGAGGGAATGCTGCACTGTCAGAGGGTCAGTACTTAGGGAGTGCTGCACTGTCGGAGGATCAGTACTGAGGGAGTACTGCACTGTCAGAAGTCAGTATGAGTGATTTCTGTACTTTTGAAGGTTTCAGTACTGGGCTGCGTTGCACTGTCAGAGGGTCAGTACTGATGGACTGCAGGCCTGTCGGCGTATCAGTACTGACGGAGTACTGCAATGTAAGCGGGTCAGTACTGAGGGTGTGCTGCACTGTCAGAGGGTCAGTACTGAGGGAGTGCTGCACTGTCGGAGGATCAGTACTGAGGGAGTACTGCACTGTCAGAAGTCAGTATGAGTGATTTCTGTACTTTTGAAGGTTTCAGTACTGGGCTGCGTTGCACTGTCAGAGGGTCAGTACTGATGGACTGCAGGCCTGTCGGCGTATCAGTACTGACGGAGTACTGCAATGTAAGCGGGTCAGTACTGAGGGTGTGCTGCACTGTCAGAGGGTCAGTACTGAGGGAGTGCTGCACTGTCAGAGGGTCAGTACTGAGAGAGTGCTGCACTGTCAGAGGGTCAGTACTGAGGGAGTGCTGCACTGTCAAAGGGTCAGTCCTGAGGGAGAGCTGCACTGTCAGAGGGTCAGTACTGAAGGAGTGCTGTACTGTCAGAGGGTCAGTACTGAGGGCGTGCTGCACTGTCAGTGGATCAATACTGAGGGAGTGCTGCACTGTCAGAGGGTCAGTACTGAGGGAGTGCTGCACTGTCAGAGGGTCAGTACTGAGGGAGTATTGAACTGTCAGAGGGTCAGTACTTAGGGAGAGCAGCATGTCAGAGGAGCAGTACAAAGGGAGTTCTGCACTCTCAGGTGGTCAGTACTGTGGAAGTTCTGCACTGTTAGAAGGTCAGTACTGAGGGAGAGCTGCACTGTCAGAGCCTCAGTACTGAGGGAGTGTTGCACTGTCAGAGGGTCAGTACTGACGGAGTGCTGTACTGTCAGAGCCTCAGGACTGAGGGAGAGCTGCACTGTCAGAGCCTCAGTACTGAGGGAGAGCTGCACTGTCAGAGCCTCAGTACTGAGGGAGAGCTGCACTGTCAGAGGGTCAGTACTGAGGGAGTGCTGCACTGTCAGAGGGTCAGTACTGAGGCAGTGCTGCACTGTCAGAGGGTCAGTACTGAGGGAGTGCTGCACGGTCAGAGCGTCTGAAGAGAGGGAGTGCTGCCCTGTCAGAGGGACAGTACTGAGGGAGTGCGGCAATGTCGGACGGTCAGTACTGAGGGAGTGCTGCACTGTCAGAGGGTCAGTAATGAGGGAGTGCTGCACTGTCAGAGGGTCAGTACTGAGGGAGTGCTGCACTGTCAGAGGTCAGTACTGAGGGAGCGCTGCACGGTCAGAGGTTCTGAAGAGAGGGAGTGCGGCACAGGCAGAGGGTCAGTACTGAGGGAGTGCTGCACTGACACAGAGTAAGTAATGAGGGAGTGCTGCACTGTCAGAGGGTCAGTACTGAGGGAGTGCTGCACTGTCAGAGGATCAGTACTGAGGGAGTGCTGCACTGTCAGAGGTCAGTACTGAGGGAGTGCTGCACGGTCAGAGGGTCTGAAGGGAGGGAGAGCTGCTTTGTCGGAGGGTCAGTGCTGAGGGAGTGCCGCACTGTCAGAGGGTCAGTACTGAGGGAGAGCTGCTCTGCCAGAGGATTAGTACTAAGGGAGTGCTGCACTGTCAGAGGGTTACTGCTGATGGAGTGCTGCATGGTCAGAGGATCAGACTAAGTACTGACGCTCTGACCATGCAGTACTCCATCAGCAGTAACCCTCTGATTGTGCAGCACTCCCTCAGTCTGATAACTGACCATGCAGCACACCCTGAGGGAGTGCTGCACTGTCAGGGGATCAGTACTGAGGGAGTGCTGCACTGTCAGAGGGTTAGTAATGAAGGAGTGCTGCACTGTCAGAGGATGAGTACTGAGGGAGTGTTGCACTGTCAGAGGGTCAGTGCTGAGGGAGTGCTGCACTATCAGAGGGTTAGTACTGAGGGAGTGCTGCATTGTCAGAGGGTCAGTGCTAAGATAGTGCTGCACTGTCAGAGGGTCAGTACTAAGGGAGTGCTGCACTGTCAGAGGGTCAGTACTGAGGGAGTGCTGCACTGTCAGAGGGTCAGTACTGAGGGACTGCTTCACCATCAGAGGCTCAGTATTGAGGGAGTGCTGCACTGTCACAGGGTCTGAAGGGTGGGAGTGCAGCACTGTCAGAGGGTCAGTACTGAGGGAGTGCTGCACTGTCAGACGTCAATACTGAGGGAGTGCTGCACGGTCAGAGGGTCTGAAGAGAGGGAGAGCTGCTTTGTTGGAGGGTCAGTACTGAGGGAGTGCCACACTGTCAGAGGGTCAGTACTGAGGGAGCGCTGCACTGATGGAGGGTCAGTACTGAGGGAGTGCTGCTTTTTTGGAGGGTCAGTGCTGAGGGAGTACTACACTGTCAGAGGGTCAGTATTGTGGTAGTGCTGCACTATCAGAGGGTCAATACAGTGGGAATGCTGCACTGTCAGAGGGTTAGTACTGAGGGAGTGCTGCACTGTCAGAGGGTCAGTACTGAGGGAGTGCTGCCCTATCAGAAGTTCAGTACTGAGGGAGTGCTGCACTGTCAGAGGGTCAGTACTGAGGGAGTGCTGCACTGTCGGAGGGTCAGTACTGAGGAAGCATCACACTGCAGAGGGTCAGTATGAGGGAATGCTGCTCTGTCCGAGGGTCAGTAATGAGGGAATGCTGCACTGTCAGAGGGTCAGTACTTAGGGAGTGCTGCACTGTCGGAGGATCAGTACTGAGGAAGTACTGCACTGTCAGAAGTCAGTATGAGTGATTTCTGTACTTTTGAAGGTTTCAGTACTGGGCTGCGTTGCACTGTCAGAGGGTCAGTACTGATGGACTGCAGGCCTGTCGGCGTATCAGTACTGACGGAGTCCTGCAATGTAAGCGGGTCAGTACTGAGGGTGTGCTGCACTGTCAGAGGGTCAGTACTGAGGGAGTGCTGCACTGTCAGAGGGTCAGTACTGAGAGAGTGCTGCACTGTCAGAGGGTCAGTACTGAGGGAGTGCTGCACTGTCAAAGGGTCAGTCCTGAGGGAGAGCTGCACTGTCAGAGGGTCAGTACTGAAGGAGTGCTGTACTGTCAGAGGGTCAGTACTGAGGGAGTGCTGCACTGTCAGTGGATCAATACTGAGGGAGTGCTGCACTGTCAGAGGGTCAGTACTGAGGGAGTGCTGCACTGTCAGAGGGTCAGTACTGAGGGAGTATTGAACTGTCAGAGGGTCAGTACTTAGGGAGAGCAGCATGTCAGAGGAGCAGTACAAAGGGAGTTCTGCACTCTCAGGTGGTCAGTACTGTGGAAGTTCTGCACTGTTAGAAGGTCAGTACTGAGGGAGTGTTGCACTGTCAGAGCCTCAGTACTGAGGGAGTGCTGCACTGTCAGAGCCTCAGGACTGAGGGAGAGCTGCACTGTCAGAGCCTCAGTACTGAGGGAGAGCTGCACTGTCAGAGGGTCAGTACTGAGGGAGTGCTGCATTGTCAGAGGGTCAGTAGTAAGGGAGTGCTGCACTGCGGGAGGGTCAGTACTGAGGGAGTGCTGCAATGTCAGAGGGTCAGTACTGAGGCAGTGCTGCACTGTCAGAGGGTCAGTACTGAGGGAGTGCTGCACTGTCAGAGTGTCAGTACTGAGGGAATGCTGTACTGTCAGAGCCTCAGTACTGAGGGAGTGCTGCACTGTCAGAGGGTCAGTACTGAGGGAGTGCTGCACTGTCAGAGGGTCAGTACTGAGGGATTGCTGCATTGTCAGAGAGTCAGTAGTAAGGGAGTGCTGCACTGTCAGAGGGTCAGTACTGAGGCAGTGCTGCACTGTCAGAGGGTCAGTACTGAGGGAGAGCTGCACTGTCAGAGGGTCAGTACTGAGGGAGTGCTGCACTGTCAGAGGGTCAGTACTGAGGCAGTGCTGCACTGTCAGAGGGTCAGTACTGAGGGAGAGCTGCACTGTCAGAGGGTCAGTACTGAGGGAGTGCTGCACTGTCAGAGGGTCAGTCCTGAGGGAGAGCTGCACTGTCAGAGGGTCAGTACTGAGGGAATGCCGCACTGTCAGAGGGTCAGTACTGAGAGAGAGCTGCACTGTCGGAGTGTCAGGGTCAGTACTGAGGCAGTTCTGCGCATTTAATGTGGCAGTACTGAGGGAATGCAGCACTGTCATAAGGACTGCACTGAGGGAGTGCTGCACTCAGGAGAGTCAGTACTGAGGGAGTGCTGCACTGGCTGATGTCAGTATGAGGGAGTGCTGCGCTTGAAAGTTGTGAGTACTGAGTGAACGTTACCCTGTCAGAGGGTCTGTACTGAGGGAGTGCTGCACTGTCAGAAGATCAGTACTGAGGGAGTGACGCATTGACAGAGGTCAGGACTGAAGATGTGCTGAACTCTCGGAGGTCAGTATCAAGGAGTTCTGCGCTTTTGGTGGTGTCACTACTGAGGGAGTGCAGCACTGTCAGCGGGTCAGTACTGAGGGAGTGCTGCACTGTCAGAGGGTCAGCGCTGAGAGAGAGCTGCACTGTCAGAGGGTCAGTAGTGAGGGAGTGCTGCACTGTCAGAAGATCAGTACTGAGGGAGTGCTGCCCTGTCAGAAAATCAATACTGAGGGAGTGACGCATTGACTGAGGGTCAGGACTGAGGGAGTGCTGCACTGTCGGAGGTCAGTATCAGGGAGTTCTGCGATTTTGGAGGTGTCAGTACTGAGGGAGTGCTGCACTGTCAGAGGGTCAGTACTGAGGGTTTGCTGCACTGTCAGACGGTCAGTACTGAGGGAGAGCTGCACCGTCAGAGGGTCAGTACTGAGGGAGAGCTGCGCACTTAAGGTGTCAGTGCTGAGGGAACGCAGCACTGTCAGAGGGTCAGTACTGAGGGAGTGCTGCACTGTCAGAGGGTCAGTACTGAGGGAGTGCTGCACTGTCAGTAGATCAGTACTGAGAGAGTGACACATTGACAGAGGGTCAGGACTGAAGGAGTGCTGCACTTTCGGAGGTCAGTATCAGGGAGTTCTGCACTTTTGGAGGTGTCATTACTGAGGTAGTGCTGCACTGTCAGATGATTTGTACAGAGGGAGTTCTGTACTGTCAGAGGGTCAGTATGAGGGAATGCTGCACTGACAGAAGGTCAGTAATGAGGGAGTGCTGCACTGTCAGAGTGTCAGGGTCAGCACTGAGGGAGTGCTGCACTCTAAGAGAGTTAGTACTGAGGGATTGCTGCACTTTCAGTGATCTGTACTGAGGGAGTGCTGCTCTGTCACAGGGTCAGAACTGAGTGAGTGCTGCACTGTCAGAGGTCAGTATGAGGGAGTGCTGCGCTTTAAAATTGGGAGTACTGAGTGAACGTTACACTGTCAGAGGGTCAGTACTTAGGGAGTGCTGCACTGTCAGAAGATCAGTACTGAGGCAGAGACACATTGACACAGGGTCAGAACTGAAGGAGTGTTGCACTGTCGGAGCTCAGTAACAAGGAGTTCTGCGCTTTTGGAGGTGTCAGTACTGAGGGAGTGCTGCACTGTCAGAGAGTCAGTTTTGAGGGAGCGCAGCACTCTCAGAGGGTCAGCAATGAGAGAATGCTGCTCTGTTAGAGGGTCAGTACTGAGAGAATGCTGCATTGTCAGAGGGTCAGTACTGAGTGAGTGCTGCACTGTCAGAGGGTCAGTACTGAGGGAGTGCTGCATTGTCAGAGTGTCAGTACTGAAGAATGCTGCACTGTCAGTGGGTCAGTATTGAGGGAGTGCTGCATTGTCAGAGGGTCAGTATTGAGGGAGTGCTGCACTGTCAGAGGCTCAGTACTGAGGGAGTGCTGCAGCGTCAGTGGATTAGTACTGAGGGATTGTGGCACCGTCAGAGGGTCAGTTCTGAGGGACTGCAGCCCTTTCGGGATTTCAGTACTGAGGGAGTTCAGCAATATCAGAGGGCCAGTGCCGAGGGAGTGCCGCACTGTCAGAGGGTCAGTACTGAGGGAGTGCTGCACTGTCTTAGGGTCAGTAGTGAGGGAGTGCTGCACTGTCAGAGGGTCAGTACTGAGGGTGTGCTGCACTGTCAGACGGTCAGTACTGAGGGAGAGCTGCACCGTCAGAGGGTCAGTACTGAGGGAGAGCTGCGCACTTAAGGTGTCAGTACTGAGGGAACGCAGCACTGTCAGAGGGTCAGTACTGAGGGAGTGCTGCACTGTCAGAGGGTCAGTACTGAGGGAGTGCTGCACTGTCAGTAGATCAGTACTGAGAGAGTGACACATTGACAGAGTGTCAGGACTGAAGGAGTGCTGCACTTTCGGAGGTCAGTATCAGGGAGTTCTGCGCTTTTGGAGGTGTCGTTACTGAGGTAGTGCTGCACTGTCAGATGATTTGTACAGAGGGAGTTCTGTACTGTCAGAGGGTCAGTATGAGGGAATGCTGCACTGACAGAAGGTCAGTAATGAGGGAGTGCTGCACTGTCAGAGTGTCAGGGTCAGCACTGAGGGAGTGCTGCACTCTAAGAGAGTTAGTACTGAGGGAGTGCTGCACTCTAAGAGAGTTAGTACTGAGGGAGTGCTGCACTTTCAGAGATCTGTACTGAGGGAGTGCTGCTCTGTCACAGGGTCAGAACTGAGTGAGTGCTGCACTGTCAGAGGTCAGTATGAGGGAGTGCTGCGCTTTAAAATTGGGAGTACTGAGTGAACGTTACACTGTCAGAGGGTCAGTACTTAGGGAGTGCTGCACTGTCAGAAGATCAGTACTGAGGCAGAGACACATTGACACAGGGTCAGAACTGAAGGAGTGTTGCACTGTCGGAGCTCAGTATCAGGGAGTTCTGCGCTTTTGGAGGTGTCAGTACTGAGGGAGTGCTGCACTGTCAGAGAGTCAGTTTTGAGGGAGCGCAGCACTCTCAGAGGGTCAGCAATGAGAGAATGCTGCTCTGTTAGAGGGTCAGTACTGAGAAAATGCTGCACTGTCAGAGGGTCAGTACTGAGTGAGTGCTGCACTGTCAGAGGGTCAGTACTGAGGGAGTGCTGCATTGTCAGAGTGTCAGTACTGAAGAATGCTGCACTGTCAGTGGGTCAGTATTGAGGGAGTGCTGCATTGTCAGAGGGTCAGTATTGAGGGAGTGCTGCACTGTCAGAGGCTCAGTACTGAGGGAGTGCTGCAGCGTCAGTGGATTAGTACTGAGGGATTGTGGCACCGTCAGAGGGTCAGTTCTGAGGGACTGCAGCCCTTTCGGGATTTCAGTACTGAGGGAGTTCAGCAATATCAGAGGGCCAGTGCCGAGGGAGTGCCGCACTGTCAGAGGGTCAGTACTGAGGGAGTGCTGCACTGTCTTAGGGTCAGTAGTGAGGGAGTGCTGCACTGTCAGAGGGTCAGTACTGAGGGTGTGCTGCACTGTCAGACGGTCAGTACTGAGGGAGAGCTGCACCGTCAGAGGGTCAGTACTGAGGGAGAGCTGCGCACTTAAGGTGTCAGTACTGAGGGAACGCAGCACTGTCAGAAGGTCAGTACTGAGGGAGTGCTGCACTGTCAGAGGGTCAGTACTGAGGGAGTGCTGCACTGTCAGTAGATCAGTACTGAGAGAGTGACACATTGACAGAGTGTCAGGACTGAAGGAGTGCTGCACTTTCGGAGGTCAGTATCAGGGAGTTCTGCGCTTTTGGAGGTGTCGTTACTGAGGTAGTGCTGCACTGTCAGATGATTTGTACAGAGGGAGTTCTGTACTGTCAGAGGGTCAGTATGAGGGAATGCTGCACTGACAGAAGGTCAGTAATGAGGGAGTGCTGCACTGTCAGAGTGTCAGGGTCAGCACTGAGGGAGTGCTGCACTCTAAGAGAGTTAGTACTGAGGGAGTGCTGCACTTTCAGAGATCTGTACTGAGGGAGTGCTGCTCTGTCACAGGGTCAGAACTGAGTGAGTGCTGCACTGTCAGAGGTCAGTATGAGGGAGTGCTGCACTGTCAGAGGGTCAGTACTGAGGGAGTGCTGCTCTGTCACAGGGTCAGAACTGAGTGAGTGCTGCACTGTCAGAGGTCAGTATGAGGGAGTGCTGCGCTTTAAATTTGGGAGTACTGAGTGAACGTTACACTGTCAGAGGGTCAGTACTTAGGGAGTGCTGCACTGTCAGAAGATCAGTACTGAGGCAGAGACACATTGACACAGGGTCAGAACTGAAGGAGTGTTGCACTGTCGGAGCTCAGTATCAGGGAGTTCTGCGCTTTTGGAGGTGTCAGTACTGAGGGAGTGCTGCACTGTCAGAGAGTCAGTTTTGAGGGAGCGCAGCACTCTCAGAGGGTCAGCAATGAGAGAATGCTGCTCTGTTAGAGGGTCAGTACTGAGAGAATGCTGCATTGTCAGAGGGTCAGTACTGAGTGAGTGCTGCACTGTCAGAGGGTCAGTACTGAGGGAGTGCTGCATTGTCAGAGGGTCAGTACTGAAGAATGCTGCATTGTCAGAGGGTTAGTATTGAGGGAGTGCTGCACTGTCAGAGGCTCAGTACTGAGGGAGTGCTGCAGCGTCAGTGGATTAGTACTGAGGGATTGTGGCACAGTCAGAGGGTCAGTTCTGAGGGACTGCAGCCCTTTCGGGATTTCAGTACTGAGGGAGTTCAGCAATATCAGAGGGCCAGTGCCGAGGGAGTGCCGCACTGTCAGAGGGTCAGTACTGAGGGAGTGCTGCACTGTCAGAGAGTTAGTAGTGAGGGAGTGCCGCACTGTCAGAGGGTCAGTACTGAGGGAGTGCTGCACTGTCTTAGGGTCAGTAGTGAGGGAGTGCTGCACTGTCATTGGGTCAGTACTGTGGGGACTGCTGCACTTTGGGAGGTGTTAATACTGAGGGAGTACTGTACTGTCAGCAGGTCATTACTCAGGGATTGCTGCGCTTTTAGAGTGTCAGTTTTGAGGGAGCGCAGCACTCTCAGAGGGTCAGCAATGAGAGAATGCTGCTCTGTTAGAGGGTCAGTACTGAGAGAATGCTGCACTGTCAGAGGCTCTGTACTGAGGGAGTGCTGTAATGTCAGAGGGTCAGTACTGAGGGAGTGCTGCACTGTCAGAGGGTCAGTGCTGAGGGAGTGCTGCACTGTCAGAGGACCATTATTGAGGGAGTGCTGCACTGTCAGAAGTCAGTATGAGTGATTTCTGCACTTTTGGAGGTGTCATTACTGAGTGAGTGCTGCACTGTCAGAGGGTCAGTACTGAGGGAGCGCTGCACTGTCAAAGGTCAGTATGAGGAATTGCAGCACTTTTGGATGTTTCAGTACTGAGTGAGTGCTGCACTGTCAGAGCGTCAGTACTGAGGGAGTGCTGCACTGTCAGAGTGTCAGTACTGAGGGAGTGCTGCACTGTCAGTGGATTAGTACTGAGGGAGTATCACACTGTCAGAGGTCAGTATGAGGGAGTGCTGCACTGTCAGAGGATCAGCATAGAGGGAGTTATGCACTGTTAGAAGGTCAGTACTGAGGGAGTGCTGCTTTGTCAGAGGGTCATTACTAAGGGAGTACTGCACTGTCAGAGGTCAGTATGAGGGAGTGCTGCACTATCAGAGGGTTAGTACTGAGGGAATGCTTCACTTTCAGAGTGTCAGTAATGAGGGACTGCTGCTCTGTCAGAGGGTCAGTACTGAGGGAGTGCTGCTCTGTCAGAGGGTCAGTACTGAGGGAGTGCTGCTCTGTCAGAGGGTCAGTACTGAAGGAGTGCTGCACTGTCAGAGGGTCAGTACTGAGGGAGCGCTGCACTGTCAAAGGTCAGTATGAGGAATTGCAGCACTTTTGGATGTTTCAGTACTGAGTGAGTGCTGCACTGTCAGAGCGTCAGTACTGAGGGAGTGCTGCACTGTCAGAGTGTCAGTACTGAGGGAGTGCTGCACTGTCAGTGGATTAGTACTGAGGGAGTATCACACTGTCAGAGGTCAGTATGAGGGAGTGCTGCACTGTCAGAGGATCAGCATAGAGGGAGTTATGCACTGTTAGAAGGTCAGTACTGAGGGAGTGCTGCTTTGTCAGAGGGTCATTACTAAGGGAGTACTGCACTGTCAGAGGTCAGTATGAGGGAGTGCTGCACTATCAGAGGGTTAGTACTGAGGGAATGCTTCACTTTCAGAGTGTCAGTAATGAGGGACTGCTGCTCTGTCAGAGGGTCAGTACTGAGGGAGTGCTGCTCTGTCAGAGGGTCAGTACTGAGGGAGTGCTGCTCTGTCAGAGGGTCAGTACTGAAGGAGTGCTGCACTGTCAGAGGGTCAGTACTGAGGGGATGCTGCACTGTCAGAGGATCAGTATTGAGGGAGTACTGCACTGTCAGAAGGCAGTATGAGGGATTTCTGCACTTTTGGAGGTGTCAGTACTGAGTGAGTGCTGCCCTGTCAGAGGGTCAATACAGATGGGGCGCTGCACTGTCAGAGGGTCAGAACTGAGGGAGTGCTGCACTGTCAGATGGTCAGTACTGAGGGACTGCTGCCCTGTCGGGGTTTCAGTACTGAGGGAGTGCTTCACTGTCAGAGGGCCAGTGCCGAGGGAGTGCTGCACTGTCAGAGGGTCAATACTGAGAGAGTGCTATACTGTCAGTGGGTCACTACTGAGGGGACTGCTGCACTTTGGGAGGTGTCAATACTGAGGGAGTACTGTACTGTCAGAAGGTCATTACTCAGGGATTGCTGCGCTTTTGGAGGTCTCAGTTTTGAGGGAGCGCAGCACTCTCAGAGCGTCAGTACTGAGGGAGTGCTGCTCTGTCAGAGGGTCAGTACTGAGGGAGTGCTGCACTGTCAGAGGATCAGTACTGAGAGAATGCTGCACTGTCGAAAGGTCAGTACTGAGAGAATGCTGCACTGTCGAAAGGTCAGTACTGAGAGAATGCTGCACTGTCAAAAGGTCTGTACTGAGGGAGTGCTGCACTGTCAGGTGATCAGTACTGAGGGAGTGCTACACTGTCAGAGGGTCAGTACTAAGGGAGTGCTGCACTTTTAGAGTGTCAGTACTGAGGGTGTGCTGCACTGTCAGAGTGTCAGCACTGAGAGAATGCTGCCCTGTCAGCCGATCAGTACTGAGGTGGTGCTACACTGTCAGCGGGTCAGTACTGAGGGAGTGTCACACTATCAGAGAGTCAGTACTGAGTTAGTGCTGCATTGTCAGTGCTCAGTATGAGGGAGTGCTGCGCTTTTGGAGGTATCAGTACTGAGGGAGCGTTGCACTGCCAGAGGGTCAGTACTGAGGGAGTGCTACACTATCAGAGGGTCAGTACTGAGGGAGTGCTGCACTGCCAGAGGGTCAGTACTGAGGGAGTGCTGCACTGCCAGAGGGTCAGTACTGAGGGAGTGCTACACTATCAGAGGGTCAGTACTGAGGGAGTGCCGCACTGTCAGAGGGTCAGTGTTAGGGAATGCTGCACTGGCAAATGGACCGTAATGCAGGACTGCTGCACTATTGAAGGGACAGTACTGAAAGAGTGTTGCACTGTCAGGGGATGACGCGGTAAACTGAGGTCCCGCTTTTTCACTCAGGTGGACCTAACAGATGCAATGACACTACTTGCAGAAGAGCGGGAAGTTCACCCCAGGGTTCCAGTGAACATTTTTCAGCAGCAACATTACTACAAATGATATGATCAGGTCATTCCATATTGCTGCTAATGGGATTTGCTGTGTGTAAATTGGTTAGTGCCCTTCCTACATTGTCACAGGGTCCACACTGTTAAACTCTTTGGATGTCCTGAGGCAGTGAAATGTGCTACAGACATGCAAGTGACCCGTGTTCTTCGAAATTTCTGTAAAGAATTATTAATTACTGCATGGTCTTCTATTTTTCTACATCAAACATTTATTTCTGTAATTATTGAGCATCAATAGAAAATTACAATCAACCCAGCCAGACTGGCTAGCTGGAGTTGAGGTACAGTTCAACCCGATCCTGTTGAATGGCAGAATGGGTTCAAATGGTTCGATGGCTCCTCTCAAACTAAATATAACTGTAAAATATATCAATACATTGCTAAATATCTCAATTTAATTTGTAAATATCTATGTATGGCCATTCCATTGGCTTTTTATTTAGTTGTAGCAGTCTCAAAGTGGTCTGGAACTCCTAATCTTCCTGCCTTGCACCATGTGCCTCTGCTCGCGCTGCACAATAAACAGATTTTTTTGGCCATTTTTCCAGACTGTGGTAGACTTACAGAGAAACCGTACTCCTCCTGGGACCCAGCCACTCCTCAACGAAATATATATAAAATAAAAAATCCATAAAACTTTGAAGTGAAAGATCTGGAACACTTCACCCACCCCTCATGTTAACTGATCTTCAGCTGTGGTCTGAATACTCCTTTCATCCAACTTTGCAAGTCCTGGCTAGCTACCTCACACATGGTTAGTCTGGGACCAGTAATCCATTTAGAATCATTGATTAAAGAAACATCCAGCACAGTAAGAGACCATTTGGCCCATTGTGTCAGTGCTGGCTCTTTGAAAAGCTATCTATCCAATTAGTCCCACCCCCCCTGCTCTTGCCCCATTGGGCCTGTGAATTTACATTTTTACGTATTTATCCAATTCCATTCTGGAAGTTTTTATTGAATCTGTCTCCACCTCCCTTTCAGGCAGAGCCTTCCAGATCACAGTAACTCACTGTGAACTATCTGACAAAAATCAACCTGAAACGTGGATCCTTTTACTGTCTCCACATATGTTGCCTGACACCCTCAGCACTTCCAGAACATTCTGTTTTTATTTCTGATTTCCCGAGTGACAGTATTTTCCTTTTCTCTCATCTACCTCTCTGGTTCCTTCACCTCAATCACCTTCACTCTGTGTCCCTCTGGTTACCCACCTTCCTGCCACTGGAAACAGTTTCTCCTTATTCACCCTGTCTAAACCCCTCATGATTTTGAACACCTCGATTAAATCTCCCCCTTAACCTTCTCTGCTCTAAGGAGAACAATCCCAGCTTCTCCAGTCTCTCCACATTAACTGAAGTCCCTCATCCCTGCTCCCATCCTGGTAAATCTCCCTCCGCACCCTCTCCAAGGCCTTGACATCCTTCTTAAAGGGTGGGACCCAGAATTGGGACACAATCCTCCAGCTGGGGTCTAACCAGTAACTTGTAAAGGGTTTATTATAACTTTCTCATTTTGTTTAATCTATCCCTCTGGAAATAAAGCCAAGGATCCCAAATCCTTTTTTAACAGCTCCCCAACTCGTGCTGTCACCTTCGATGATTCCTGTCCATTCAGCCCGAGCTCTCTCTGTTCCTGCGCCCCCTTTGGCCCAATATAAACAGATTTATGTTCTAGAGTTTTTCCCTCGTTGGGTTTGGCAGGAACCACCTGCGATCGGCTCCGCTCCGATATTTCATGTGGGTGGGTGAAAAAGGCTGGTCCTGTGGCAGTGCTGAGCGCTGTCTGTGCGGGTCAAGAGGAGGAGGAACATGGCCTGGGACATGTTCTTAATTCAAAAATAAAGTTTATATTTGATGTCTATTTGCTGCTGGAAACCTCATCCCGCCCGTGGATGAGGTTTCCTAAAAAATGTAAAGGCCGCTTGGCCTTTTTCGCCAGCCCCACCCACCGTGAGGTTGGATGCACAGTGTAAATTGGATTTTAATTAGCTTGTTAATGGCCTTAATGGGCCGGTCAGTTATTGGCGGGCGTGCAGCCGATTCTGGTACGCACCCCTCCGAACAAAACATCGCGGGAGTGCGAGATGATGTCGGGACACACGCTCGATGCCATCGCGTGTCATTTTACACTCGGGCGTGTCAGCATGTGTGCCACAAGCTGAGAGTAAAATTCCGCCCATTGTCTCTCCTCGTCCTTCCGACCAAAATAAATCAGTCCGCACCTTCTCTGTGTTAAACTTCACCGGCCGGGTTTAACAGCAAACCTAGCTTTTCCCATGAGGATCACCAGGACAGGAGCTGGAACTGTGAATACTTCTGAACAGAGATGTCAAGTGGCTGGAACTGAGGGTCACACTGCAGGATAAAGACCTGCCCAGTTATTTATAAAGAATCTATTACATGTATAGATATATGGAAGACTGGGGCGGGGCAGACATGATTCACGGAGACTGCATTCTCGATGTGTAACAAAGTCACACGCAATGCCCCTCCCTATGTTGTCTTCCCTCCCACTCGGAAGAATTATGGGCAATACACTATCCCAACACAAACAGGATACTGTGGAACTCAAGGAGATTGTGTTCCTACACTGGATAATTTGCAGCTCTTTTCCCAGACCTCCACCAGGACAGGTACAGCACAGGGTTAGATACAGAGTAAAGCTCCCTCTACACCGTCCCCATCAAACACTCCCAGGACAGGTACAGCATGGTGTTAGATACAGAGTACAGCTCCCTCTACACTGTCCCCATCAAACACTCCCAGGACAGGTACAGCACAGGGTTAGATACAGAGTAAAGCTCCCTCTACACCGTCCCCATCAAACACTCCCAGGACAGGTACAGCATGGTGTTAGATACAGAGTAAATCTCCCTCTTCACCGTACCCATCAAACACTCCCTGGACAGGTACAGCACGGTGTTAAATACAGAGTAAATCTCCCTCTTCACCGTACCCATCCAACACTCCCAGGACAGGTGCAGCACGGGGTTAGATACAGAGTAAATCTCCCTCTACAATGTTCCCATCAAACACTCCCAGGACAGGTACAGCACGGAGTTAGATACAGAGTACAGCTCCCTCTACACAGTCCCCATCAAACACTCCCAGGACAGGTACAGCACAGGGTTAAATACATGACTTTTGACCTCCTTCTGATCATTGTAAATCATTAAAATGTCCTGGACAGAAAATAATTAAAAAGGCTGATGTAATCCTGGCCTTTATATCTAGAGGGCTAAAAGATAAGGGGGTAGGAGTCATGCTTCAGTTATACAAGACCATGGTCAGACCATGCCTAGAGTTACTCTGTGCAGTTCTAGGCATCAAACCTTCGGCTGTGGCAGAGTGCAGTGTGGATTGATAGATCTATAAGGCCACTGACTATCTTGTCCCCACTTCCTCACACCTTGCTTCCTATAAGGACTCCATTTCCTTCTCCCAGTTATTGTGTCTACATCACATCTGTTCTGATATATTCTTCCAAAAGCTCCAGTACTTCGAATGAGGTTTGGGCTTTCCCATGGTTGGCAGGGTCCTTGATGGTGTCCAGCCCATTTCTCCCACTTCTGCTCTCACCCCTTCCACTCTCTCCCAGCACAATGTTATGGTTCCTCTTGTCATATCAACATGAAAACATAGGAGCAGGAGGAGGCCATTCAGCCCTTCGAGCCTGCTCCACCATTCAATAAGATCATGACTGATCTGGTTGCAGTCTCAGCTCCACTTTCCTGTTTGCCCCCATAACCCTGGACTCTCTTGTTAATCAAAAATCTCTCTAACTCGGCCTTGAATATATTCAATGGCCCAGCCCCCACTGCTCTCTGGGGAAGAGAATTCCACAGACTAATCACCCTCTGAGAGAAGAAGCTTCCTCCTCACATCTGTCTTAAAAGGGAGACCCCTTATTTTTAAACTGAGCCCCTAGTTCTGGACCCCTCCCCCCCCCACCCACAAGGGAAAATATTTTCTCAGCATCTACTCAGTCAAGTGCCCTCAGGATCTTATATGTTTCAATAAGATCCCCTCTCATTCTTCTAAACCCTAATGGATACAGGACCAAGCTACTTAGCGTCTCCTCCTCAGATAAACCCCTCACCCCAGGAACCAGCTGAGTGAACCTTCTCTAAACTGCCTACAACGTGAGTCTCTTGACATTTCTTTGCAGACGAAGATTTTTTGGAAGATTTTTCTTACAATTGTTTGCAGGCCCACTGGTGGCTAGTGAGGCCTACTGGTGACTGGCAGAAGCTCCCACGGGGGTGAAGGTGAAGGTGTAGTCAATGCTGGGGGCAATTGGATCGACCCTTTGCCTCCTTTTCTCACATCCCAGCAGGCTGCTTTCAGAATGTTTCTACTTTCCCCACCTTTTGAAGCGAGATTAGGGGCAGAATTTTGCCATCAGCGAGCAGGGGGAGAAACCCCCGATCTCACCCCGCCCCATTTAAATTTTCAGGAAGGTGGGGGCGCAGCAAAATCAGCTGTGGGCCCGCTGACCTGTCAGTGACCGATTGAGGCCACTTACAGGACCATTTAAACAATTAAGGGACCTGCCCGTCCAACCTTAAGGTTGGCGGATTGACCAGGAGTCCCGGCAACAAATAGATAAAACATGAAACCTCATCCAACGGCGGGATGAGGCTTCATGGAGGGGTTTAAACAGTTTAATAAAGTTTTTTTTGGGAATTATGAACATGCCCCAACTCATGTAACATTGTCATGTGAGGGGAACATGTTAGGGAAATTTTAAATATTTTCCAACGTGGAAGTGATCTCCCTGAGGCTGCACTTAGCCTCGGGGGGATGTGCGCTCTACATTGTGCATGATCGAAAGAGCGAACTCTCGCATTGAGGGAATCCCCTCCCCCCTCCTAACCCGCACAGGGAGTGCCTAGTGCTTCCCACCAGACATCACGTCTCGCTGGCGGGGATCAGCCCCCCACCCACCCAACGGGCAGAAAACTCTGCCCCTAGGAGTTTGCGTTTTCTTCCCTGTCGCAGTTTGGCTGCATTAACCAATGCCTGTTGACCACAGCCAGCCAGCTGGGTGTGAGAAGACCGGCACTTGTTTAGGCCACCTTCCCTCAGCCCCTCAGGGGGCAATCAGGTCTGACCTTCAAAAAAGCCGCTTGGTCTCTCAGGCTGTGCTTCCTGGTGATGATGTTGTCTCTGGGTCATCATCAAAACAAACAGTAACCTGAGCCACCTGTAGGCAGGATTCAAACAGCAGCTGTCAGTGTCGCCCTACACCTGCCATTTTCACCTCTTCCAAACATCACTCCAGGGCTGTTGTTGAAATTTTCCCCTTCCTGCCTACCCAGTGGAACTTTATGGTGAAGCACAGTTTGCACCAACTGCCCCCACCCTTTTAAGCCTGGAGCTCATCCATCATGGCCCAGTCAACAAGCACAGCAGCAGCAAGGTCTCCAAGCCCTAGGTGTGGATTCAGAGTTTCCCTCTCCTGGGTGAGTTGCTGACCAAGGCTTGAAGGGACCCTCCGTAGCTGGTATACCGACAACAGTAGTCCTTGCAATATAGTGTGACATGCCTTTGGTCCAGAACGTGATGGTCATTTGAGCCACATGGAATCCTTCCACCCTGCCCATTACCTTTGTCAAGGAACATACGTGGCCAGGTCATGTCATGTCTATCAGTTCTCTGCTCACTGCGTTTCATCTCCCAGCTGAGACGGTGTGCTGATGTGTGGTGCTTGGAGCCAGCAGTAGGGTTCGGTGGAGATGAGGACGACTGATTCAAGTCTATACAGCAAGTGGGGTGCAGCTGTAAATACAAGGGTGCTACCTCCATCTGAACACCCCATGTACCCGACAGCAATGCAAGTAAGGAGACCAAATCTGTACACAGTACTCTAGGCGTGGTCTCACCAATGCCCTGTAGAGTTGTGTTAAGACATCCCTACTTTTATAATCCACCCCCCTTTGCAATAAAGGCCAACATACCATTTGCCTTCCTAATCACAGAATCACAGGATCGCAGAATCACACAATGCAGAAGAGGCCCTTCGGCCCATCGAGTCTGCACCGACACGTGAGAAACACCTGACCTACCTACCGAATCCCATTTACCAGCACTTGGCATGTCATAACGTTCACGGCTATGGGCCAAGTGCTCATCCAGGTACTTTTTAAAGGATGTGAGGCAACCCGCCTCCACCACCCTCCCAGGCAGCGCATTCCAGACCCTCACCACCCTCTGGGTAAAAAAGTTTTTCCTCACATCCCCCCTAAACCTCCTGCCCCTCACCTTGAACTTATGTCCCCTTGTGACTGACCCTTCAACTAAGGGGAACAGCTGCCCCCTATCCACCCTGTCCGTGCCCCTCATAATCTTGTACACCTCGATCAGGTCACCCCTCAGTCTTCTCTGCTCCAACGAAAACAACCCAAGTCTATCCAGCCTCTCTTCATAACTTAAATCTTTCATCCCAGACAATATCCTGGTGAATCTCCTCTAACATCCTTCCTATAATGTGGCGACCAGAACTGCACACAGTACTCCAGCTGTGGCTTCACCAAGGTTCTATACAACTCCAACCTGACCTCCCCACTTTTGTAATCTATGCCTCGATTGATAAAGGCAAGTGTCCCATATGCCTTTTTCATCACCCCACTAACATGACCCTCTGCCTTCAGAGATCTATGGACACATATGCCAAGGTCCCTTTGTTCCTCAGAACTTTCTAGTGTCATGCCGTTCATTGAATACTTCCTTGTCAAATTACTCCTTCCAAAATGTATTACCTCACACTTTTCTGGGTTAAATTCCATCTGCCACTTATCTGCCCATTTGACCATCCCGTCTATATCTTCCTGTAGCCCAAGACACTCAACCTCACTGTTAACCACCCGGCCAATCTTTGTGTCATCCACAAACTTACTAATCCTCCCCCCCACATAGTCATCTATGTCATTTATATAAATGACAAATAATAGGGGACTGAGCACAGATCCCTGTGGTACACCTCTGGACACTGGCTTCCAGTCACTAAAGCATCCTTCTGTCATCACCCTCTGTCTCCTACAACTGAGTCAATTTTGAATCCACCTTATCAAATTATCCTGTATCCCATGTGCATTTGCCTTCTTTATAAGTCTCCCATGTGGGATCTTGTCAAAGGCTTTGCTGAAATCCATATAAACTACATCAACTGCGCTACCCTCATCTACACTCCTAGTCACCCACCTCAAAAAATTCAATCAAATTTGTTAGGCATGACCTCCCTCTGACAAAGCCATGCTGACTATCCCTGATCAAACCTTGTCTCTCCAAGTGGAGATAGATTCCCTCCTTCAGAATTTTCTCCAATATTTCCCTACCACTGACGTGTGACTCACTGGCCTGTAGTTCCCTGGCTTATCTCTACAACCCTTCTTAAATAGCAGAACCACATTAACTGTTCTCCAGTCCTCTGGCACCTCCCCCCTGGCCAGAGAGGAATTAAAAATTTGGGTCAGAGCCCCTGCGATCTCCTCCCTTGCCTCCCTCAGCAGTATGGGGCACAAATCATCCGGACCTGGAGATTTGTCCACTTCTTAGCCTGCCAACACCGCCAATACCTTGTCACTCCCTATATCAATTTGCTCAAGAACCTCACAGTCTCTCTCCCCGAGTTTGATACCTTCATCCTCATTCTCTTGGGTGAAGACGGGTGTGAAGTATTCATTCAACACTCTACCGATGTCCTCTGGCTCCATCCATAGATTGCCCCCGTGCTCCCTTATGTGCCCTACTCTTTCCCTGGTTATCCTCTTCCCATTGATATACTTATAGAATATCTTGGGATTTTCCCTACTTTTACCAGCTAGAGCTTTCTCATATCCCCTCTTTGCTCTCTTAATTGTTTTCTTAAGCTCCACCCTGCACTGTCTGTACCCCAATAATGCCTCTGCTGATTTGCTCCCCTTGTACCTGCTAAAAGCCTCTCTTTTCCTTCTCATCTTAACCTGAATATCTCTGGTCATCCATGGTTCTCTAGGCTTGTTACTCCTTCCTTTCACCCTAGAGGGAACATGTTGAGAGTGTACCCTCCCCATTTCCTTTTTGAATGTCCCCTACTGCTCCTCTGTAGATTTCCCCACAAATAGCTGTTCCCAGTCTACCTTGTCAAGATCCTGCCTTATTTTACTAAAATCCACTCTCCCCCAATTCAAATTTTTTTTTGCAACTTGTCAATTTCTTTGGCCATAACAAGCTTAAACTGTACCATGTTGTGGTCGCTATCACTAAAATGCTCCCCCACCACCACCTCAGCCACCTGTCCAGCTTCATTCACCAGAATTAGGTCCAGCACTGCACTGGCCCTTCTTGGAGCCTCTGCATATTGACCTAAAAAGTTCTCCTGTACACATTTCAAGAAATCCACTCCATCCAAACCCTTAACACTATGTCTGTCCCAATCACTTGCTGTACCTGCATTCTGGCTTTTTGTGATTCATGTACAAGGACACTCAAATCCCTCTGTACTGCAGCATTCTGCAGTCTCTCTCTCTCCATTTAAATAATATTCTGCTTTTCTATTCTTCCTGCTAAAGTGAACAATCTTACATTTTTGTATGTAATACTCCATCTGCCATTTTTTCCCACTCACTTAACCTATCTAGATCTCTTTGCAGGCCCGCTGTGTCCTCTACACAGTTTGCTTTCCTATCTGCTTTTGTATTGTTATGTCCGCAGCCGGTACTAATTGCTGAACAAACCAAATCCCAGAGGGAAACTTGGCTTACAGACCACACTCTTTGTTTTTGTATTCTGGATACACTGATCTCAGCAGTAAGGGGTCCAGCAACACTTTTGGGATGGAAAAAATAAAAAGTGAAAGTTTTTTTTAACAAAATAAGAGCAAACCTGAGCACACAAGATTACAGTTACACAATTAAGGTTAGTCTTACAAAACATTCTCCCAAAAACTCTCAACTTGGCCAAACCCACAAGTAAACATTTTCCAGGCAGCACCTCCCTTATAGATGTCAACTATGAAATCCAGTAATATTACACAAGGAAAACTGCTGTAGCTTCAGTAAAGACATACCACTTGACCCCATCCACTCTGCAGTGGAATCACTTCAGAATAAAAATGCTTGTTGCAGCCCAAGACTTTTCTGGCTTAACTGGATGGTTGATTCAAACTACATCATCTCCCAGCCCAAAGCTCCAGCTATAGCTCAACAGCTCAAACATCTCCAGCTATCTCTTGCTCAACAGCTATCCAGCTATCCACAGTAAGTCTAATATACCTTTCTTCACTTTCATCTCAGTTCTATTGTTCTTACACCTCTTTGAAACGCAAACCCTTCCAAATATAAGATCTTTCATGTTTCCATCTTATCTTTGCTTTTGGGTCAATAAAATACATTATCCCCTCTACTATTTACCTATGGAACTCCTGCAAGATGCAAACATTTTCCTTTTTCACCTCTGACTCCCCTTTGATATTCAAACAAACTCTCAACTTATCTAAAAGTGCAAATATTAGATCTAACCTATTAACTTGTACCTCAAACTTAATATCCCTATCGTTGTCATGTTTCCAAACCCCCAGATAACCTGACTCCTATCAATCTCTTGCCCAGCTTAATTAAATCACAGACACACAGACACACAGACACACAGACACACACACGCACATGCACACACACACACACACACACACACACACACACACAGACACACACACACAGACAGACACACACACATACACACACAGACACACAGATATTCACACACACACACACACACACAGACACACACACACACACAGATACACACACACAGACACACGCACACACACACACACACACAAACACCCAGCCTTCTTTACAGAATAACACAATATTCCCCAAAATATTAAAAAGGAACATCCATTCTCACAGTATCATCAGTAGATTTGGCCACTATACACTTGGTCCCTTCATCCATATCACTAATATATATAGTAAATAGTTGAGGTCCCCACGCTGATCCCTGTGACACTCCACTAGTTACAGTTTGCCAACCTGAAAATGACCCATTTATCCTGACTCTCTGTTTCCTGTTTGACAATCCTCTATCCATGCTGATATATCATCCCCAACACCATGAGCTCCGAGTACCTTCCGGAAATCCAAATGGTTCCCTTTTATCCTCTTTGCTTGTTACATCTTCATAGAACTCTAATAAATTTGTTAAACATGATTTCCCTTTCATAAAACCACGTTGACTCTCCTTAATTATATTATGATACTCTAAATATGCTGTACTACTTCTTTAATAATGGGTTTCACCCCACCAATCGCTGTATTCTTTTTTTTAATTTGGTCATGGGAGGTGGGTGTTACTGACCAGGCCAGAATCCATGACCCATCCCTAGTTCAATGATCATCCTCTGCTATTTCCATCACCTCCAGACATATCTTCTACTGCCCTCCCTCTTCAGCATTCTAAAGGTGTCATTCCCTCAGTAACACCACAATCCACTTCTCTTTCACCTTGCTCCACTCCTCACTCCCCCTGCTCCACTCCTCACTCCCCTTGCTCCACTCCTCACTCCCCTTGCTCCACTCCTCACTCCCCTTGCTCCACTCCTCACTCCCCCTGCTCCACTCCTCACTCCCCCTGCTCCACTCCTCACTCCCCCCGGTCCACTCCTCACTCCCCCTGCTCCACTCCTCACTCCCCCCGGTCCACTCCTCACTCCCCCTGCTCCACTCCTCACTCCCTCTGCTTCACTCCTCACTCCCCCTGCTCCACTCCTCACTCCCCCTGCTCCACTCCTCACTCCCCCTGCTTCACTCCTCACTCCCCCTGCTCCACTCCTCACTCCCCCTGCTCCACTCCTCACTCCCCCTGCTCCACTCCTCACTCCCCCTGGTCCACTCCTCACTCCCCCCGGTCCACTCCTCACTCCCCCTGCTCCACTCCTCACTCCCCCTGCTCCACTCCTCACTCCCCTTGCTCCACTCCTCACTCCCCCTGCTCCACTCCTCACTCCCCCTGCTCCACTCCTCACTCCCCTTGCTCCACTCCTCACTCCCCTTGCTTCACTCCTCACTCCCCCTGCTCCACTTCTCACTACCCCTGCTCCACTCCTCACTCCCCCTGATCCACTCCTCACTCCCCCTGCTCCACTCCTCACTCCCCCTGGTCCACTCCTCACTCCCCCTGCTCCACTCCTCACTCCCCCTGCTTCACTCCTCACTCCCCCTGCTCCACTCCTCACTGCCCCTGCTCCACTCCTCACTCCCCCTGCTCCACTCCTCACTCCCCTTGCTCCACTCCTCACTCCCCCTGCTCCACTCCTCACTCCCCCTGCTCCACTCCTCACTCCCCCTGCTTCACTCCTCACTCCCCCTGCTCCACTTCTCACTACCCCTGCTCCACTCCTCACTCCCCCTGGTCCACTCCTCACTCCCCCTGCTCCACTCCTCACTCCCCCTGCTCCATTCCTCACTCCCCCTGCTCCACTCCTCACTCCCTCTGCTCCACTCCTCACTCCCCTTGCTCCACTCCTCACTCCCCTTGCTCCACTCCTCACTCCCCCTGCTCCACTCCTCACTCCCCCTGCTCCACTCCTCACTCCCCCTGCTCCACTCCTCACTCCCCCTGCTCCACTCCTCACTCCCCCTGCTCCACTCCTCACTCCCCCTGCTTCACTCCTCACTCCCCCTGCTCCACTCCTCACTCCCCCTGCTCCACTCCTCACTCCCCCCCGATCCACTCCTCACTCCCCCTGCTCCACTCCTCACTCCCCCCGGTCCACTCCTCACTCCCCCTGCTCCACTCCTCACTCCCCTTGCTCCACTCCTCACTCCCCCTGCTCCACTCCTCACTCCCCCTGCTCCACTCCTCACTCCCCCTGCTCCACTCCTCACTCCCCTTGCTCCACTCCTCACTCCCCTTGCTCCACTCCTCACTCCCCCTGCTCCACTCCTCACTCCCCCTGCTCCACTCCTCACTCCCCCTGCTCCACTCCTCACTCCCCCCCGATCCACTCCTCACTCCCCCTGCTCCACTCCTCACTCCCCCCGGTCCACTCCTCACTCCCCCTGCTCCACTCCTCACTCCCTCTGCTCCACTCCTCACTCCCCCTGATCCACTCCTCACTCCCCCTGGTCAACTCCTCACTCCCCCTGATCCACTCCTCACTCCCCCTGCTCCACTCCTCACTCCCTCTGCTTCACTCCTCACTCCCTCTGCTTCACTCCTCACTCCCCCTGCTCCACTCCTCACTCCCTCTGCTTCACTCCTCACTCCCTCTGCTTCACTCCTCACTCCCCCTGCTCCACTCCTCACTCACCCTGGTCAACTCCTCACTCCCCTTGCTCCACTCCTCACTCCCCCTGCTTCACTCCTCACTCCCCCTGCTCCACTCCTCACTCCCCCTGCTCCACTCCTCACTCCCCCTGCTTCACTCCTCACTCCCCTTGCTCCACTCCTCACTCCCCCTGCTTCACTCCTCACTCCCCCTGCTCCACTCCTCATTACCCCTGGTCCACTCCTCACTCCCCCTGCTCCACTCCTCACTCCCCTTGCTCCACTCCTCACTCCCCCTGCTCCACTCCTCACTCCCCCTGCTCCACTCCTCACTCCCCCTGCTCCACTCCTCACTCCCCCTGCTCCACTCCTCACTCCCCTTGCTCCACTCCTCACTCCCCTTGCTCCACTCCTCACTCCCTCTGCTTCACTCCTCACTCCCCCTGCTCCACTCCTCACTCCCTCTGCTTCACTCCTCACTCCCTCTGCTTCACTCCTCACTCCCCCTGCTCCACTCCTCACTCCCCCTGCTCCACTCCTCACTCCCCCTGCTCCACTCCTCACTCCCCCTGCTCCACTCCTCACTCCCCCTGCTTCACTCCTCACTCCCCCTGCTTCACTCCTCACTCCCCCTGCTCCACTTCTCACTACCCCTGCTCCACTCCTCACTACCCCTGCTCCACTCCTCACTCCCCTTGCTCCACTCCTCACTCCCCCTGCTCCACTCCTCACTCCCCCTGCTCCACTCCTCACTCCCCCCGGTCCACTCCTCACTCCCCCTGCTCCACTCCTCACTCCCCCTGCTCCACTCCTCACTCCCCCTGCTCCACTCCTCACTCCCCCTGCTCCACTCCTCACTCCCCCTGCTTCACTCCTCACTCCCCCTGCTTCACTCCTCACTCCCCCTGCTCCACTTCTCACTACCCCTGCTCCACTCCTCACTACCCCTGCTCCACTCCTCACTCCCCTTGCTCCACTCCTCACTCCCCCTGCTCCACTCCTCACTCCCCCTGCTCCACTCCTCACTCCCCCTGATCCACTCCTCACTCCCCCTGCTCCACTCCTCACTCCCCCCGGTCCACTCCTCACTCCCCCTGCTCCACTCCTCACTCCCCCTGCTCCACTCCTCACTCCCCCTGGTCCACTCCTCACTCCCCCTGGTCAACTCCTCACTCCCCTGGTCAACTCCTCACTCCCCCTGCTCCACTCCTCACTCCCCTGGTCAACTCCTCACTCCCCCTGATCCACTCCTCATTACCCCTGCTCCACTCCTCACTCCCCCTGGTCAACTCCTCACTCCCCCTGATCCACTCCTCACTCCCCCTGATCCACTCCTCACTCCCCCTGCTCCACTCCTCACTCCCCCTGCTCCACTCCTCACTCCCCCCCGATCCACTCCTCACTCCCCCTGCTCCACTCCTCACTCCCCCCGGTCCACTCCTCACTCCCCCTGATCCACTCCTCACTCCCCCTGGTCCACTCCTCACTCCCCCTGCTCCACTCCTCACTCCCCCTGCTCCACTCCTCACTCCCCCTGCTCCACTCCTCACTCCCTCTGCTTCACTCCTCACTCCCTCTGCTTCACTCCTCACTCCCTCTGCTTCACTCCTCACTCACCCTGCTCCACTCCTCACTTCCCTGGTCAACTCCTCACTCCCCCTGATCCACTCCTCACTCCCTCTGCTTCACTCCTCACTCCCTCTGCTTCACTCCTCACTCCCCCTGGTCCACTCCTCACTCACCCTGGTCAACTCCTCACTCCCCCTGCTCCACTCCTCACTCCCCCTGCTCCACTCCTCACTCCCCCTGCTCCACTCCTCACTCCCCCTGCTCCACTCCTCACTCCCCTTGCTCCACTCCTCACTCCCCCTGCTCCACTCCTCACTCCCCCTGCTCCACTCCTCACTCCCCCTGCTCCACTCCTCACTCCCCCGGTCCACTCCTCACTCCCCCTGCTCCACTCCTCACTCAGCCTGGTCAACTCCTCACTCCCCCTGCTCCTCTCCTCACTCCCCCTGCTCCACTCCTCACTCCCCTGGTCAACTCCTCACTCCCCCGATCCACTCCTCACTCCCCCTGGTCCACTCCTCACTCCCCTGGTCAACTCCTCACTCCCCCTGATCCACTCCTCACTCACCCTGGTCAACTCCTCACTCCCCCTGCTTCACTCCTCACTCCCTCTGCTTCACTCCTCACTCCCCCTGGTCCACTCCTCACTCACCCTGGTCAACTCCTCACTCCCCTTGCTCCACTCCTCACTCCCTCTGCTTCACTCCTCACTCCCCTTGCTCCACTCCTCACTCCCCTTGCTTCACTCCTCACTCCCCTTGCTCCACTCCTCACTCCCCTTGCTTCACTCCTCACTCCCCCTGCTCCACTTCTCACTCCCTCTGCTTCACTCCTCACTCCCCCTGGTCCACTCCTCACTCCCCCTGGTCAACTCCTCACTCCCCCTGATCCACTCCTCACTCCCTCTGCTTCACTCCTCACTCCCTCTGCTTCACTCCTCACTCCCCCTGGTCCACTCCTCACTCCCCCTGGTCCACTCCTCACTCCCCCTGGTCAACTCCTCACTCCCCCTGATCCACTCCTCACTCCCTCTGCTTCACTCCTCACTCCCCCTGCTCCACTCCTCACTCCCCCTGGTCAACTCCTCACTCCCCCTGCTCCACTCCTCACTCCCCCCCGGTCCACTCCTCACTCCCCCTGCTTCACTCCTCACTCCCTCTGCTTCACTCCTCACTCCCTCTGCTTCACTCCTCACTCCCCCTGGTCCACTCCTCACTCCCCCTGCTCCACTCCTCACTCCCCCCGGTCCACTCCTCACTCCCCCCGGTCCACTCCTCACTCCCCCTGCTCCACTCCTCACTCCCCCTGCTCCACTCCTCACTCCCCCTGCTCCACTCCTCACTCCCACTGATCCACTCCTCACTCACCCTGGTCCACTCCTCACTCCCCTTGCTCCACTCCTCACTCCCCCTGCTCCACTCCTCACTCCCCCTGCTCCACTCCTCACTCCCACTGGTCCACTCCTCACTCCCCCTGCTCCACTCCTCACTCCCCCTGCTTCACTCCTCACTCCCCCTGGTCCACTCCTCACTCCCCCTGCTCCACTCCTCACTCCCCCTGCTCCACTTCTCACTCCCACTGGTCCACTTCTCAATCACCCTGGTCCACTCCTCACTCCCCCTCCTCCACTCCTCTATAGCTCTGATTGGCTCCTCAATCTCCCTGGTGATTATCTTTTGTCTCTCTCGCTCTCATTCTCTGTTTCTCTCTGTCTCTCTCTCTAAACTCCTTCTCTCTCTGGCTCTCTCTCCTTCTCCATCTCTCTCCCCTTCTCTCTCTCCCTCTCTCTCTCCATCTCTCCCTCACTCTCTCACCCCCTCTCCTCCTCTAACCCCCCTTTCTCTTTCTCTCTCACCCCTTTCTCTCCCCATCTCTCTCCCTCTCCCTCTCTCTCTCTCTCTCTCTCTCTCTCCCTCTATCTCTGCCAGGTACAGTCGCTGCTACAGACAGACACAATCCATCTGTCAGCGATTGCATTGAGAACCCCAGGAAAATGCCTGTCCACAAATCCAGGTTCGAGACCCAGTCGGCCAGCTTGGTTCCCCTCCTCCACCCTCACTGAGCTACTGTAACTACCCAGGCACATCGCCAGGCAACCAGTAACGCAACTGCAAAACAAACAGAGATGAAAGCACGAACATCTCCCTGTTGAACAACGTTAAAATAGCAGCGCCTGAGGGACAATAAGACGCAGGGAGGGTGTTTAACCTTTCTCCTGCTGTTAGCATGCAGCCTGCTGACTGAAACGCGGCCAGACTGCTGCCTTTTCATTGGGAATTGCAACATTGCACTAGCCCCAGGTCAGAACAAGTTGTTAACATTATCACGCAATAATGGCATTGTGGACGGCTCACACTTGACACCTGTCAACACACAGAAGCAAAAGAGTAAAAGCCAGTTCCAGACAGAGTGTGATTGGTGTGTTGCTTAACAAGGAAGGTGGGCGAGAGAACCCAGTGTTAAAGTGTCTGATCCTTGACACCAGGCAGAACGAATGTGTATTTCACTAGCGTCTGCACAGGACAGACATTCCAATCCGGCCAGCGACAATGAAAGAAATATGGCAACCAATTTGGGCAGTGCAAGGTCCCACAGACAGCAATATGTGAACCACCAGGTCCCTTGTTTTCTCTGATGTTGGTTGAAGAATAATTATTGACCCAGAAAATGGGGAGAGCTCCCCTGTGTGAAATTTCACCCCCATCTCAGAGGGCAAGCAGGGTATCGCTTTAATGTCTCATCTAAACAATGACACCTCCATCTCCCACAGTACTGACCCTCTGACAGTGCAGCACTCCCTCAGTACTGACCCTCTGACAGAGCAGCACTCCCTCAGTACTGACCCTCTGACAGTGCAGCAATCCCTCAGTACTGACCCTCTGACAGTGCAGCAATCCCTCACTACTGACCCTCTGACAGTGCAGCGCTCCCTCAGTACTGACCCTCTGACAGTGCAGCACTCCCTCAGTACTGACCCTCTGACAGTGCAGCACTCCCTCAGTACTGACCCTCTGACAGTGCAGCACTCCCTCAGTACTGACCCTCTGACAGTGCCTCACTCCCTCAGTACTGACCCTCTGACAGTGCAGCACTCCCTCAGCACTATGCTGCAAGTGTCAGACTAGCTTTTTTTGTGGAAGTATCAGGAATGGATCAAATCCACAACCTTCTGACTGAGAGGTGAGTGAGTTCCCTACTGAGCAACAGCGGACGTTCCAGGGCAAGAGAAGATGGGCAATAAATAAAGCATTGCCAATAATCACCCAAGTTTTTTTTGCTTAACATAGAATAGTGAGTTATAGCACAGGAGGAAGCCACTTTGCTTGTCCTGTCCAGGACAGCTCCCTGCAAAAGCCTATTAGCAGGTCCCACTCCTCTACCCTTTCTCTGTAACCCTGCAAACCTTTCTCTTCAAATGTTTATCCAAGTGCCTGAACCTGTCTCAATCATGCAATTTCTCAGTTGTCGCACCCTTTGACACAGTGTACGTGCCGCCTGTACTCACAATCCTGTTTTTCTTGCTCTTGGTTTGTCTGAATTTAGCCTGGAATGACAGGAAGACTCCTCAGCAAATGCACCCACCCACCCCAGGTAAACCCTTCCCATGACGGATTGTGAAGCCTAGCTCAGCATCGCACATACTTAAAGTGGCCAGGTTATGGTTGGCGTGTTAAGGAGACAAGGTATTTCACAACAGACAGTTGGGTTGGACCTCAAGCTTTACATTTTTAAAACAGATTCCAAAAATAGCACATCCCCTTCATTATTGTTATTATTATCCTGTGAAAAGAATTTCACTCCAGAAAACAACACTGGGAAATGTTGGAGCAAAATGTCACCAACAGCAGAAGATGGTTGTCCTGTCAACCTTTCTCACTTGGAGTGTTGGGTGAGGGAAGAATGTTAGTGTACAATTTCCCATCCTTTAGCTACTCGACTTACAACAGCTCCTAGTCAAACCTGAAACTACGAACATCACACCAGCAAAATGAAGAAGATTGCTGAATTCTAAAGGTAAAATAAAACTCAGACAGAAAGTGTGCACTCACACTCATACACACACTCATACACACACATTCTCACACTCGCACACACTCGCACACCAGGCCTGCCGGGCCTTGTAATCTATTTCCTCCAATGAAATATTGGGAAGGTTGTGCCTTTAGCTGCCTGTGTCCAAAGCTCTGGAATTCCTTCCTTACACCTCCCCACCTCTACTTCAGAATCCTTTAAGGTGCTCTTTAAAAACTACCCCTCTGACCAAACCTTTAATCGGCTGTGAGTGGTGTTTGCAAATTCTGCACAGGGCCTCACCATACGAAGACCAAAATTGTTCAGTGCTCCACGTTTGGCCTGTACAACCTTCTTAGGCTTGTCTCCTTATGTGACTCAATGTCAAATTTTGCTCAATAACGCTCCTGTAAAGCAGCTTGGGATGCTTTCCTGTGTTGGCGATGGCATAGTGGTGTTGTCACTGGGCTAGTAACCTAGGGACCCAGGGTAATGCTCTGGGGACCCAGGTTCACATCCCACCACAGCACTTGGTGGAATTTAAATTCAGTAAAAAATCTGGAGTTAAAAGTCCAATAAGCCATTATCAATTGTTTTAAAAACCCATCTGGTTCACATAATGTCCCTTTAGGGAAGGAAGTCTGCTGCCCTGGAATCCTGGTCTGGCCTACATGTGACTCCAGACCCAAAGCAATGTGGTTGACTCTTAAGTGCCCTCTGGGGAGTTAATAGTGGGAAACACAGAAATGGCAGTGACGCTTAATCAATATTTTGCGTTGGTTTTCACAGTGGAGGACACTAGTACCACCCCAATAGTAGCAGGTAGTGCAGAGGATAAAGAGAAGGAGGAACTTAGAACAATCACCATCACTAGAGAAAAAGTACTGAGCAAACTATTGGGATTAAAGGGTGACAAGTCCCCAGGACCTGATGGCCTACATCCCAGGGTCTTAAAGGAAGTGGCAGTGGAGATAGTGGATGCATTGGCTATAATATTCCAAAATTACCTGGATTCTGGAAAGGTTCCAGTGGACTGGAAAAATGCTAATATAACACTCTTATTCAAAAAGGTGGGGGGGGGAGACAGAAAGTAGGAAACTATAGGCCAGTTAGTTTAACGCCTGTCGTTGGGAAATTGTTGGAATCCATTATTAAAGAAGTAGTAATGGGGCATTTGGAAAGTCAAAATGTAATCCATCAGGGTCAGCATGGTTTTATGAAGAGTAAATCGTGTTTGACTAATTTGCTAGAGTTCTTTGAAGATGTGACACACAAAGTGGATAATGGGGATCCTGTAGATGTAGTATATCTGGACTTCCAGAAGGCCTTTGATAAGGTGCCGCACAAAAGATTAATACACAAGGTAAGATCACATAGAGTTAGAGGTAATATATTAGCTTGGATAGAGGATTGGCTAACCAACAGAAAGCAGAGAGTTGGGATAAATGGGTGTTTTTCTGGATGGCAAGCTGTAACTGGTGGGGTGCCACAGGGTTCAGTCCTTGGGCCCCAACTATTTACAATCTATATTAATGACTTGGATTCAGGGATAGAAGGTACTATAGCCAAATTTGCAGATGACACCAAAATCGGTGGGAAAGTAATTTGCAATGAAGAAATAAGAAATTTACAAATGGATTTGGACAGGTCAGGTGAATGGGCCAAAATTTGGCAGATGGAGTTTAACGTGGATAAGTGTGAGGTTATCCATTTTGGTTGGAAGAATAAAAAGGCGACTTATTATTTAAATGGAGAGAAACTTCAGAATGCTTCAGTGCGGAGGGATCTGGGTGTCCTGGTGCATGAATTGCTGAAAGCTAGTATGCAGGTACAGCAGGTAATAAGGAAGGCAAATGGAATTTTGGCATTTATTGCTAAAGGAATAGAGTATAAAAATAGGGAAGTGTTGTTGCAACTGTACAAGGCATTGGTGAGACCGCACCTGGAGTACTGTGCACAGTTTTGGTTCCCTTACTTGAGGAAGGATGTAGTTGCATTGGAGGCGGTTCAGAGGAGGTTCACTCGATTGATTCTAGAGATGTGGGGCTTGTCTTATGAGGAGAGATTGAGCAGTTTAGGCCTATACTCGCTAGAGTTTAGAAGGATGAGAGGACATGTAATTGAGGTATATAAGAAGCTAAAGGGGACAGACAAGGTAGACGTGGAGCAGATGTTTCCCCTTGTGGGACATTCTAGAACGAGAGGCCATAGTTTTAGACTAAGGGGTGGTAGATTTAAATCAGAGATGAGGAGGAATTACTTTTCTCAAAGGGTCGTGAATCTGTAAAATTCACTACCTCAGAGTGCAGTGGATGCCAGGACGCTGAATAAATTTAAGGAGGAGATAGACAGATTTTTAATCAGTAACGGGGTGAAAGGTTTTGGGGAGAGGGTGGGAAATTGGAGTTGAGGCCGAAACGAGATCAACCATGATTGTATTGAATGGTGGGGCAGGCTTGAGGGGCTGAATTGCCTACTCCTGCTCCTAGTTCTTATGTTCTTATGCTCTCTGAACAAGGTCAATTAGGGATGGGCAATAAATGCTGGCCTAGCCAGCGACACCCACATCCAATGAATGAATTAAAAAAAAAACAGATTGTGGGACTGGAGCTTTGTCCAATAGCAATGCATTCTGTAAACACTGATTTGCTGGTCCGGCCAGGCCCAGCTGTGATCCCACAGCTCACAGGACATGGCCTGGTTTGGCCTCCAAGTCATGAAACTCCTTTCCAGGCCCACTCACAAGCAAAGCCATACTGACTGTGAAAGATTAACACCATGGTCCCATTCCATCGCAAGGCTCTCCGGAGCTGACCTCACTGTTAAACAATGACCTACGTTTTCTTGTTCACTCTCACCCAACCATTGCTGTATGAAGTTTAAGGAGGCCAAGTATGCCTTGGAAATGGAGCAGTCAGGCAGTGAGATTTTGGGTTACAGATACACAAATCACTATAGCGACATAGCTTAACATAACCATCAAAAAATGCAAACCAGGCACTGGGGTTCTTTCCTGAAGAGATAGAATCGAGAGGCAGAGGAGTTAAATTTGATTGCTCCATTAACATTGGGCAGGGTCATTCCCTGAGCAGTCAGTGATGATCTCAGATCTATTTCCCCTTGTCTAAGCTCCTCAACAAATGGAACCAGTTCCTCAACATTCACCATACCAAACCAGCTTGAAACTGGGAAGCGCAAGGGCCAGTTCTCTTCAGGAAACCCCTGAAAAAGTCATTCCTAAAACAGATCATCTGCTTGTTTATCATGTTGCTGCTTGAGGGAAATTCATGAGCAAAAATTGGCAGCTGCATTTCCAACAATTTAACTGGGGCAACATCTTAAAAATTGTCTGTTGCAAATGCTGCAACTCTGGAATTTCAGGCTTCACTGTCTCCCTATCCCTGGATTTCAGGGTGCGCCCTCTATCCCAGGATTACAGGGTACACGTTCTCTCTCTCTCAGTATCCTGGGATTTCAGGGTACATCATGTCTTTATACCAGGATTTCAGGAATTGTTCACTTTTTCCTGAGTTTTCAGGATTCAATCTCTTTCTATCCTGGGATTCCAGGGTTCTCTCTCTCTCTCTCTTGGTGCTGGGATTTTGGGGATTCACTGTCACCCAATCCCGGGATTTGGGATTCTCTGTCCCTCCATCCTAGGATTTGGGATTCTCTGACCCTCCATCCCGGGATTTGGGATTCTCTGTCCCTCCATCCCGGGATTTGGGATTCACTGACCCTCCATCCCGGGATTTGGGATTCTCTTTTCCTCCATCCCGGGATTTGGGATTCACTGACCCTCCATCCCGGGATTTGGGATTCTCTTTTCCTCCATCCCGGGATTTGGGATTCTCTGTCCCTCCATCCCGGGATTTGGGATTCTCTGTCCCTCCATCCCGGGATTTGGGATTCACTGACCCTCCATCCCGGGATTTGGGATTCTCTGTCCCTCCATCCCGGGATTTGGGATTCTCTCTCTCTCTATCCCGGGATTTTGGGTTTTATTTACCTGTTCGGTTGTTTTTTTCCTGAGGATCCGCCGCTCCCGCTCCCGCGCTCCGGCCCCGCGCGGCCCCGAGTCCAGCGAGTGCGCGCCCGCCTGGTCCTGATGCTGCGGCTCCGGTAACCCAGCAACCGGCACCCCGCATCCCCGAGTCCCCCCGTATCCCCCACTCCCTCTGTATCCCCCTGTCCCCCCGTATCCCCCACTCCCCCCGTATCCCCCTGTCCCCCCGTATCCCCCACTCCCCCTGTATCCCCCACTCCCCCCGTATCCCCCTGTCCCCCCGTATCCCCCACTCCCCCAGTATCCCCCACTCCCTCTGTATCCCCCACTCCCTCTGTATCCCCCACTCCCCCCGTATCCCCCACTCCCCCAGTATCCCCCACTCCCCCCGTATCCCCCACTCCCTCTGTATCCCCCACTCCCCCCGTATCCCCCACTCCCCCAGTATCCCCCACTCCCTCTGTATCCCCCACTCCCTCTGTATCCCCCACTCCCCCCGTATCCCCCTGTCCCCCCGTATCCCCCACTCCCCCAGTATCCCCCACTCCCTCTGTATCCCCCACTCCCTCTGTATCCCCCACTCCCCCCGTATCCCCCACTCCCCCAGTATCCCCCACTCCCTCTGTATCCCCCACTCCCCCCGTATCCCCCACTCCCCCGTATCCCCCACTCCCTCTGTATCCCCCACTCCCCCCGTATCCCCCACTCCCTCTGTATCCCCCTATCCCCCTGTATACCCCTCTCCCCCTGTATCCCCCTCTCCCCCTGTATCCCCCTCTCCCTCTGTAGCCCCCTGTCCCCCTGTACACCCCTGTCCCCCTGTATCTCCATGTTCCTCTGTATCCCTGTGTCCCTCTGCATCCCTGTGTCCCTCTGTATCCCCATATCCCTCTGTATCCCCATGTCCTCTGTTTCCCTGTGTCCCTCTGTATCCCCGTGTCCCTCTATATCCCCCTCTCCCTCTGTATCTCCCTCTCCCTCCATATACCCCTCTCCCCCTATATCCCCATGTCCCTCTGTATCCCCAGTGTCCCTCTATATCCCTGTGTCCCTCTGTATCCTTGTGTGCCTCTGTATCCCTGTGTCCCTCTATATCCCTGTGTCCCTCTGTATCCTTGTATCCCTCTATATCCCTGTGTCCCTCTGTATCCTTGTGTCCCTCTATATCCCTGTATCCCTCTATATCCCTGTGTCCCTCTATATCCCTGTATCCCTCTATATCCCTGTGTCCCTCTATATCCCTGTGTCCCTCTGTATCCCTGTATCCCTCTATATCCCTGTGTCCCTCTGTATCCTTGTGTGCCTCTGTATCCCTGTGTCCCTCTGTATCCCTGTGTCCCTCTATATCCCTGTATCCCTCTATATCCCTGTGTCCCTCTATATCCCTGTGTCCCTCTGTATCCCTGTATCCCTCTATATCCCTGTGTCCCTCTGTATCCTTGTGTGCCTCTGTATCCCTGTGTCCCTCTGTATCCCTGTGTCCCTCTGTATCACTTGTCCCTCTGCACCCCCTCTCCCTCCCTATCCCCATGTCCCCCTGTATCTCCCTGTCCCTCCATATTCCTGTGTTAGTCTATATCCCTGTCCCTCTGTATCCCCATGTCCCTCTGTATCCGTGTCCCTCTGTATCCCCGTGTCCCTCTATATCCCTGAGTCCCTCTGTATTCCACACTCCCTCTGTATCCCCCTCTCCCTCCATAGCCCCCTCGCCCTCTTTTTTCCCCATGTCCGTCTTTATCCCCATGTCCCTCTATATCCCTGTGTCCCTCTGTATCCCTGTGTCCCTCTGTATCCCCATATCACTCTGTATCCCTGCGTCCTTCTGCATCCCAGTGTCCCTCTGTATCCCTGTGTCCCTCTGTATCCCCGTATCCCTCTGTATCCCCCTCTCCTTCTGTATCCCCATGTCTCTCTGTATCCCTGTGTCCCTCTGTAACCCAGTGTCCTTCTGCATCCCTGTGTACGTCTTTATACTGTATCCCTCTGTATCTCTGTCTCTCCCCATGTCTGCACCCCTGTGTCTGCCTTCCTATATTGTGGTGTCCTTTATTTTACTCTTCTTCTATCCTTGTGTTTCTGTACTCTTATATTGCTGTGTCCTTTTGTTCCTGTTTCCCTGCATCCCTGTATCTCTCTATCCCGTATTCCTGTTCCTGTGTTCCTGCTCTCATACCAATTACTGAGCACTGAGGAGGAAGATGTGAGACAGAGCATGAGAGGATGCCTAGAGAGAGTGAACGGGAGGGTGAGGGAGGTGGAGCAGAGTTGTAGGGAACCAGAGGAAGAGGAAGAAGGATGGAAGCTGAAAGGGGACAGAGAGGGAGGGAAGTGGACAGGTTGGGTGAGGCTGGAGAGAGGTGGGACAAGATTCTGGGAAGGGACTGGAGAAGGGGATGAGGAAGAGTGGAGGGGGAGGGGAGGCGGAGAGTGGGAGCGGAGAAAGGGGTGGTAGAGAGGAGGAGAAATGAGAAGGGATTAAAGGGGTTAGGCCCAGATGGAGCAGGAATCTTACAATGCAGTCAGAAGAACTATTTTAGCCAGCATGTAGCAAGCCCAACTTGTTCTGGACTTTGTTTTAGGAAGTGAAGCTAGGTAGGTGGGAGGGGTATCAGTTGGGTAGCATGTTAATGGAAGTGATCATAATTCAGTTAGATTTAGAGTAATTGTGGAAAAGGACAAAGATAGGGAAGTGGAGGGACTGATGTGAGGGGAACAGACCCAGCCATAACTCCAGGATGGTATGTTGCCTCCCTCGTGCCAGGGTCAAGGGTGTGAGCTAAAGGGGATTGTGAACACCCAGAAGTCATAGTTTTTATTGGCACCAATGACATCAGCAGAAAGAGGAATGAGATCCTAAAGGCAGAGTTTAGGAAACTAGGAGAGAAATTAAAAAGCCTGATGGCAATGGTACTACTCACTGGATTACTCCGAGTGCCTTGTGTTAGTGAGTACAGAAATAGACAGCTAGAGCTGATGGATATGTGGCTGGAGAGACTGCTCAGGAGGTTGGGCTTTAGAATCCTGAGGCCAGTCCTTGGGGAGGCTGGACCTGTACAATTTGGACGGGCCATGCCTCCTCAGGGCCAGGACGAATATCATGGCTGGGGGGTGGGGGTGTTGGTGGTGTTTGCTGGTGCTGTTGGCTTTAACTAACTTTACAGGGGGGGTGGTGGGAGCCTCAGAGTAGATTCAGAAAGGAGAGAAGAAAAGTTGGAAATGGAAGACAGAAACTTCGTAAACGCCCTTGGAGAGCAGAGGAAACAGACTAGAAAAAAGACAACATGGCAGTTTGGCAATGCTGAATGGTACAGAGTTCACTTCATTACAGAAAAGTCTAGGGAATCAGGTGGACAAACTGAGAGTACACATGGCACCTGGGAGTATGACATTATAGCTATTACTGGGATGTGGCTAAAAGAAGGGCAGGAATGGCAACTCAACGTTCCTGGTTACAGGATTTTCAGACAAGAGAAGGGGATGGGGTGGGTAAAAAAAGGAGGGGCTTGCAAGATTGATTAAAGGAACAATTGTGGCCATAAGGAGGGATGATATGGATGAAAGACCATCAAATGAGACCAAAGGGATTGAACTGAAGAACAAGAAAGGGTAATCACATGGCTGTGAGCTGTATTATAGACCCTTCAAGAGGGAGATAGAAGAGCAAATGTGTCGACAAATCTCTGGGAGGTGCCAAAACAATAGGGCAGTGATAGTGAGGGATTTCAACTACCCTAATATTGCTGAAAAGAGACATGTTGAAGCTTTCCATCTTGCACTCATCAGGACACCACAAGAATACCAATATAAGGCAAAAACAGCAATTTATACTGTATGAGAAGATAGTGCTGATTGGTTGGCAAGTGGACTCTGATTGGTAGAGGCCTTGCCATGGAGAATGCCCCAGTGATGGTGTTTGACAGTTAACTACCAAGCATTGTTTGAAATTTAAACCAGGCAGCTTGACCCTGATTGGTCAAAACATTGTCCTGAGGAATGTGGTGTATTTGTGTGTACTGGATGCTACATATATTAATATACAGGGTCCTGTTCTTTGCAGACAGGAAGAACATGTACATAAATTGTGCCTGTTTCAGCTAAACAAAATAAGTGACAGCAATTTGCCGGTCCACTCCACAGAGTATAAATTGTCCTTCTCTCCTTATATTGCTATTCTTGTGAAGTGTCCTGATGAGTCCAAGATGAAAAGCTTTGACTTGTCGCTTTTTTCAGCAATACTCAGGTTCTGTACTACCAAATAACTACCCTATTATTACCCAGGATAGGTGCAGACAGAGCATAAATCTTGCAATGCAATCAGAAGAACTATTTTAGCCATTATGTAGCAAGACCAACAAGGGAGGAGGTCATTCTGGGCCTCATTTTAGGCAATGAAGCTGGGCAGGTGCAGAGGGTATCAGTTGGGAGCATTTTGGTGAAAGTGATCATAATTCAGTTAGATTTAGGGCAATTGTGGAAAAGGACAAAGATAGACCAGGAATAAAGGGTCTCAACTGGGAAAAAGCAAATGTTACTAAAATGAGATGTGATTTAGCTAAAGTGAAGCGGAAGCAGCTACTTGCAGGTAAACCTGTGCCAAATCAGTGGGGAGCATCCAAGGAAGAAAAAGTGAGTGTTCAGAGCAAGTATGGTCCCTTAAAGAAAAAGGGAAGGGCTAACAAATCCAGAGCTCCCTGGATGTCATAGAGATTAAAGGGGAAGAGAAAGAAACAAAGAGAAGCTTATAACAGATATTGAGGGCTCAATGCTGCAGAAACTCTAGAGGAATAGAACAAGGGCAGGAATTAAATTTAAAAAGAATTTAGGAAGCAAAGAGAAAACATATAAAAACATTAGCAAATAAAATCAGGAGCCCACAGGTTTTTTCATAAATACTTAAAGAGCAAGGGAATAATGAAAGAAAGACTCAAACATAATAAGGACCATTGGGATATGGAGGTGGAGGATGTGGGCACAGTTCTTAATTAATATTTTGTGTCTGTTTTTACAAGAGAGAGGGAAAATGCAGACTTAACGATCTGGGAGGAGGAGTGTGAAATATTAAATGAAATTAGCATAGCGAGAGAGGAAATATTAAGGGGTTTAATATCTTTGAAAGTGGATAAATCCCCAGGCCCGGATGAAATGTTTCCCAGGCTACTGAGGGAAGCATGGGAAGAGATAATGGAGACTGACCATCATTTTCCAATCCTCTCTGGCTACAGTTGCCAGAGAACTGGGGGACAGCCAACATTGGACCATTGTTTAAAAAGGGAGGAAGGAACAGACTGAGTAATTACAGGCTAATCAGCATAACCTCAGTGCTGGAAAAGTATTGGAAAAATTTCTGAGGGACAGGATAAATCACCAGTTCGAAAGACACAGATTAATCAGAGTCAGCACGGATTTGTTAAGGAAAAGTTGTCTGACTAACTTGATTTAATTTTTTGAGGAATTAACAGGGAGAGGCAATGAGGTCACTATTTGATGTCATCTATATGGATTTTAATGAGGCTTTTGATAAGGTCCAATATGGCAGACTGGTCAGGAAAGTAAAAGTCCATGGGATCCAAGGGAAAACGGCAAATTGGACCCAAAATTGGTTCAGAGACAGGAAGCAAATGTCGATGAGTGTTTTTGTGACTGGAAGGCTGTTTTCCAGTGGGGTTCCACATGGCACAGTTCTGGCTCCCTTGTGCCTTGTGGTAAAAGTCAATGATTTGGACTTAAACATAGGGGGCATGATTAAGAAGTCCTTTTTTTATTGGCAAGGCCAGCATGTGTTGCCCTTTCCCTAATTGCCCTTAAACTGAGTGGCTTGCAAGGAAATTAAGAGTCACCCACATGGCTGTGGAGTCATATGTAGGTCAGGCTAGGTAAAGACGAGAGATTTTCTTCCCCAAAAGGGCATTAGCAACTCGGATTTTTTTTTTAACAATTGGCACTAGTGTCATGGTCACCAATACTGAGACTAACTTTCAGTCCACCCGCTGTGGGATTTGAACCTGTGTCCCCAGAAAGCATTAGCCTGGGCCTCTAAGTTACCAGCCCAGTGGCCTCACCAGTATGCCATTGTTATCCCTATGGAGTTTACAGGTAAGACCATAAGACCATAAGATGTAGGAGCAGAAGTAGGCCATTCAGCCCATCAGGTCTGCTCCACCACTCAATGAGATCATGGCCGATCTGATAATCCTCAACTCCACTTTCCTGCCTTTTCCCCATAACCCTTGATTCCCTTACTGATTAAAGATCTGTCTATCTCACCTTGAATATACTTAACGACCCAGCCTCTACAGCCCTCTGCGGTAAGGAATTCCACAGATACACTACCCTCTGAGAGAAGAAATTCCTCCTCATCTCTGTCTTAACTGGGTGACCCCTTACTCTGAGATTATGCCCTCTGGTCCTAGACTCTCTCACAAGGGGAAACAACCTCTCAGCATCTACCCTGTCAAGACCCCTAAGAATCTTATATGTTTCAATAAGATTGCCTCTCATTCTTCTAAACTCCAATGAGTACAGGCCCAACCTACTCAACCTCTCCTCCATACCCCTCCATACCCGGATCAACCTAGTGAACCTCCTCTGGACTGCTCCTTAGATATCTTTCCTTAGATAAGGGGACCAAAACTGTTCACAGTATTCTAAGAGTGGTCTCATTAGTGCCTTGTATAGTTTTAGCGAGACTTCCCTACTTTTATACTCCATTTCCTTTGAAATGAAGGCCAACATTCCATTTGCCTTTCCTATTACCTGCTGAACTTGTATGTTATCCTTTTGGGATTCATGCACGAGGACCCCCAAGTCCCTCTGTGCTGTAGCTTTCTTCAGTCTTTCTCCATTTAAATAATATTCAGCTCCTCTATTTTTCCTGCCAAAGTGCATAACCTCACATTTTCCCACATTATAGCCCATGTGCCTATTCACTGAACCTGTCTCTATCCCTCTGTAGACTCTTTGTGTCATCCTCACCATTTGCCTACTTGGCAATCGTACATTCACTTCCCTCATCCAAGTCATTAATATATATTGTATATAATTGTGGCCCCAGCACTGATCCCTGTGACACTCCACTAGTTACAGGTTGCCATCCTGAAAAGGCCCCCCTTATCCCAAATTTCTGTCTTCTATTAGTTAGCCAATCCTCTATCTGTGATAATATACTACCCCCAACACAATGGGCTCTTAGCTTATTAAGTAGCCTCATGTGCAGTACCTTATCAAACACCTTTTGGAAATCCAAATATATTACATCTACTGGTTCCCCTTTATCTACCCCGCTTGTTACCTCCACAAAGAATTTTAATAAATTGGTTAGGCATGATTTCCCCTTCATGAAGCCATGATTAGATTATGTATTTCTAAATGCTCTGCTATTACATCCTTTATAATAGACTCCAACATTTTCCCAATGACAGATGTTAAGCTAACTGGCCTATAGTTACCTGTTTTTTGTCTCCCTCCCTTTTTGAATAAGGGTGTTACATTGGCCATTCTCCAATCCTCTGGGACTTTTCCAGAATCTAAGGATTATTGGAAGATTGCTACCAGTACATCCACCATCTCTGAAGCTACTTCCTTTAATATCCTAGGATGCAACCCATCAGGACCAGGGGACATATCGGTCCTTAACCCCATTAGTTTCCCTAGTACTTTTTCTCTAGTGATAGTTATTGTAATTTATTTCCTTCCCCTTTTTTGCCCCATGATTATTCAGTATTTTTGGGATACTATTAGTATCTTTCACAGTGAAGACTGAAGCAAAGTATTTATTCAACTCCTCTGCCATTTCCTGGTTCCCCGTTATTATTTCCCCAGCCTTATTCTCTAAGGGGCCTATGTTCACTTTGGCCTCTCTCGTCCTTTTTATATATTTAAAGAAGCTCTTACTCTCAATTTTTATATTCCTTGCTAGTTTACCCTCAAAGTTTATTTTCTCCCTCTTTATTTTTTGGTCATCTTTTATTCGTTTTTAAAACTTTCCCAATCCTCTGGATTACCACTAATCTTTGCCACATTGTATGTTTTTTCTTCCTATTTGACACTGTCCTTATCTTCCTAGGTTAACCATGGTTGGTTTATCCCCTTCCTTGATTTCTTCTTTGTTGAGTTATGAACTATTTTCGAAAACATCTGCCATTGTTCATCAATCATCTTTTCTGCTAAACTCCTTTCCGAGTCCACTCCAGCCAACCCTGCCCTCTTTCTGTTGTAAATACCCCTATGCAAATATTGACCATATTTTTTTGATATTCTTTCACAGTACGTGGGTGTCATTGGCTCGTCCAACATTTATTGCCCATCCCTAATTGCCCCTTGAGAAGGTGGTGGGTGAGCTGCCTTCTTGAGCCACTGCAGTCCATGTGGTGTAGGTACACCCACAGTGCTGTTAGGGAGGGAGTTCCAGGATTTTGACCCAGCGACAGTGAAGGAACGGCGATATATTTCCAAGTCAGGATGGTGAGTGACTTGGAGGGGAAATTCCAGGTGGTGGTGTTCCCATCTATCTGCTGCCCTTGTCCTTCTAGATGGTAGAGATCGCATGTTTGGAAGGTGCTGTCTAAGGAGCCTTAGTGAGTTGCTGCAGTGCATCTTGTAGATGGTACACACACTGCTGCTACTGTGTGTCGGTGGTGGAGGGAGTGGATGTTTAAGGTGGTGGAGGGGGTGACAATCAAGTGGGCTGCTTTGTCCTGGATGGTGTCAAGCTTCTTGAGTGTTGTGGGAGCTGCACTCATCCAGGCAAGTGGGGAGTATTCCATCACACTCCTGACTTGTGCCTTGAAGATAGTGGACAGGCGTTGGGGAGTCAGGAGGCGAGTTACTTGTCGCAGAATTCTCAGCCTTTAACCTGCCCTTGTAGCAGTAGTATTTATATGGCTAGTCCAGTTCAATATTTGGTCAAAGGTAACCCCCAGGGTGTTGATGGAGGGGTGAATTCAGCAAATGTAATGCCATTGAATGTCAAGTGGATATGGTTTGATTCTGTCTTGTTGGATTTGACCAGTGTCAGGCACTTGTGTCACACGAATGGAACTGGCCAGTTACCAGCCCAAGCCTGAATGTTGTCCAGGTCACGCAGACTGATTCAGTAACTGAGGGGTCATGAATGGTGCTGAAACTGTGCAATCATCAGTGAACATCCCCACTTCTGACCTTATGATGGAAGGATGGTCATTGATGAAACAACTGAAAATTTGAAGGTACGAGCGTACAAAATAGGAGCAGGAGTAGGCCATTCAGCCCCTCGAGCCTGCTCTGCCATTCAATAAGATGATGGCTAATGTGTTTATATTTTGAATTCCACATTTCTATCTACCCCCAATAACCTTTGAATCTCTACTCTAACAAGAATCTATCTACCTTTTCCTTATAAAATATTCAATGACCCCGCCTCTACCACCTTCTGAGGCAGAGAGTTCCAAAGTCCCACAACCCTCTGAGAGAAAAAAGTTCTCCTCATCTTTGTCCTAAAAGGGTGACCCCTAATTTTAAAACACTGCCCCCTAGTCCTGGACTCACCCACAGGAGGAAACATCCTTTTCACGTCCACCTTGTCAATACCATTCAGGATCTTGTAAACTTCAGTCAAATCATCCCTCACTCTTCTAAACTCCAGTGGAAACAAGCCCAGTCTGTCCAACCTTTCCTCATAAGACAACCCACTCATTCCAGGTATCAATCTGGTAAACCTCCTCTGAACCACCTCCAATGTATTTACATCCTTCCTTAAATAAGGAGACAAAAACTGCTCACAGTATTCGAGGTGCGGTCTCGCCAATGCCCTGTATAACTGAAGCATAACATCCTTACTTTTATATTCAATCCCTCTCATAATAAAGGAAGCATTTCCTTAGCCTTCTTAATTACTGTACCTGCATACTAACTTTTTGTCACTCGTGCACTAGAACACCCACTTCCCTCTGCATCTCAGAATTATTCAGCCGTTCTCCATTTAAGTAGTATTTTGCTTTTTTGTTCTTCCGGCCAAAGTGAACAATGTCACATTTTCCCACATTAAACTACATGTGCCAGATCTTTGCCCATTCACTCAATTTATCTATATCCACCTGCAACCTCCTCATGTCCTTTTCACAACATACTCCCTACCTATCTTTGTGTCATCTGCAAATTTAACTACCATGTCTTCACTCCCCTCATCTAAGTCATTGATGTAAATCATAAAAAGTTGAGGCCTCAGTACAGACCCCTGTGGACTCCACTCGTCACATCCTGCCAATCAGAAAAAGACCCACGTGTGAATACTCTGTTCTCTGTCAGCCAGCCAATCTTCTATCCATGCTAATACGTTACCCACTACACTGAGATTTTATGTTCCACAATAATCATTGATGTGGCACCTTTTCAAATGCCTTCTGGAAATCCAAGTACAGCACATCTGCAGGCTCCCCTTTATCCACAGCACATGATATTTCTTCAATGAATGCCAATAACTTGGTTAGACATGATTTCCCTTTCACAAAACCATGCTGACTCTTCTGAATTATCTTGAGCTTTTTTAAGTGCCCAGCTATAACCTCCTTAACGATCAATTCACACACCTTTCCCACGACACATGTCAAGCTAACTGGCTTATAGGTTCCAGTTTTCTGCCTCCCTCCCTTCTTGATTAGGGGGGCTATATTTGTTATTTTCCAGTCTGATGGAACCTTTCCAGAATTGAGGAATTTTGGAAAATTAACACCAATGCATTGACTACCTTGTTCGCCATTTCTTTTAAGACCCTTGGATGAAGCCCATCAGGACCTGGAGAATTGTCAGCCCACAGCTCCATCAGTTTGTTCAGTACCATTTCCCACATGTTTTTACCAAGTTCCTCTCTCCCTTCCACCTCCAGATTTGCAGCTATTACTGAAATGTTTATTGAATCCTCGATAGTGAACACAGTAGCAAAAGATTTTTAATTTCATCCACCATTTCTTTATTATCAACTATTAACTCCCCATTCTCACTCTCTAGAACCAACACTTAGTTTACTTACTCTTTTCCTGTTTAAATACCTGTAGAAACTCTTGCTATCCATTTTTACATTTTTAGCTAGCTTCCTCTCTCACTCTAATTCCTTTCTCCTGATTAACCTTTTAGTCATTCTCTGACATTCTTTATATTCTGACCAATCATCTAACCTGCCACTCATCTTTGCACACTTATATGCTTTTTCCTTAAGTTTGTTGCTTTCTTTAACTTCTTTCATTAACCATGGATGGTGGGTCCTCCCGTTAAAATTTTTCTTTATAGTAGGAATATACTTATTCTGAGTATTCTGAAAAATCCCCTTAAATTTCTGCCAGTGTTTCCCTATTGGTCTATTTGTGGAAATTTGCTGGGATGGACAAATTTAGCTATACATGATGTGTCTGTAGAAGTTTCATCTTCTCTAAAGCAACAACCTAATAGGTTAGATCTGACAAATTTATGACAATTGCAGAAAGAAATCAAAGTTATGCTTCAAAATGATATCATTGAGTCTAGTTGCAGTAACTGCAGTTTGCCTATTGCACTGGTACCAAAACCAGATGGAACACAAAGACTGTGTGTGGACTATCGAAAAGTGATTCATATCCTATACCCTGGTTGGAAGATTGCATTGAGCAAGTGGGACAATCAGAATTAATCACAAAGATTAATTTGCTGTAAGAATATTGGCAAGTATGTTATCAGAGAGAGCAAAGGAGATACCGGCTTTTGTAATGCCAAGTGGACTATATCAGTTTAAAGTCATGCCATTTGGTATTAAGAATGCACCTGCAACATTTCAAAGACTGACAAACAAAATAATTGTGGGTCTAAGCAATTGTGCCGTTTATATTGATGATCTAATCGGTTTCAGTCAGATGTGGGAGGAGCATTTACAGCATCTGGAAGAATTATTTACTCAACTACAATAACCTAGTTTGGTGATGAATTTGGCTAAAAGTGAATTTGCAAAAGCACAAGTTATGTATCTAGGCCATACCATTGGACATGGTAAGGTGGCTCTGAGAGATGGGAAAGTCAAGGCTATCGTGGATTTCCCAGTGCCTACAACAAAACGAGAAGTTTTGAAATTTCTGGGCATGAGTGGGTTTTATTGGAAATTTGTACCAAATTTTAGCCAAGTGGTTGCTCCACTGATTGAACGATTAAAAAGGAACAAGAAGTTTTAATGGACACTGGAGTGTCAGAGGCAGTTGACAGTTTGAAAACTGTATTAACTATGACCCAATTATGCCTAGCAATTTAATTTGGCTGTTGATGCAAGTGATATAGGCATTGGGGCTGCGCTGTTACAAGAAGATGAAGTGGAATTGAAAAACCGATAGGGTATTTTTCACGGAAGTTGAATGTACGACACAGAAGCTTTTCAACAAATGAAAAGGAGACCTTGGGTTTGGTGTTATTGTTGCAGCATTTTGAGATTTATGTTGCAAATAATCTGTCAGAAACAGTTGTCCATACAGACCACAATCCTTTAAAGTTTCTGGTTAAATTTCGAGATGATAGGCCTCCAACAAACACAAGTAGCAGAAAGCTAGGTTTGCTACTAACTCCGAAAACCTGTCAACCAGGAAATCTGGAAATCTCTGGTTTGTGAGCCATTAAAGCACCATCATTGATGAAAAGGACTTCCCAAATGACTTGTCATTGATTCACTGAGGAAGGAATAAATAGGACAATTGGTGAGGTTTGGGATTAAATTATGAGCAGCGATTATATACATTAGACTGTTTTCACTGGCAGTGAGAAGATTGAGAGGTGATATTATGTTATGTTTAGGATTCTGAAGAGGCGGGATAGAGTGGATAATGATAAGTTGTTTCACCTTGTCCAGAACAGTAGAACCAGAGAACATAGCCTGAGTTTGAAGTGGCTAACTTCCAAAATGAACCTTTGCAAAGAGTATTTCAGTTGAATCAATAACATTTTGTATTACAGTCTATGAAGAATGTGAGACTTGACACGCGGTGAGTGTAACATGACTCAGGAGGAAAAGGTGACTTTGGACCTTTGGTTCCCAAACCTCTTCATCACTGGAGGGGTTTTCCTAACCTCATGTCCAGGTCTGTGGTAGACTCACTGATATAGATTGGTCACTGTGATTGGTCAGTAGTTCCATTGTCATTGTTTTATGATCCCAGCTGATGTTACAGCTGGACAAGCCTGATCCTAGTTGGAGTTTGGCTTGCTAGAACCTAACTTTTATTTTTTGTTTAGAAACATGGAGAGTTGCTACTGAGCAGAGTCACAGGAATCAGCTGATGAACGTTTAGCAAAAGAATAAAACATTTATTAAACAGGACATGGGATAAGGGGTAATTTGATAAGGTGGATTTACAATTGGCTTAGTTGTAGGAGACAGAGGGTGATGACAGAAGGATGCTTTAGTGACTGGAAGCCAGTGTCCAGTGGCGTACCACAGGGATCTGTGCTGGGTCCCCTATTAGTTGTCATTTATATAAACGACATAGATCACTATGTGGGGGGGAGGATTAGTAAGTTTATGGATGATGCAAAGATTGGCCGGGTGGTTAACAGTGAGATTAAGTGTCTTGGGCTACAGGAAGATATAGACGGGATGGTCAAATGGGCAGATAAGTGGCAGATGGAATTTAACCCTGAAAAGTGTGAGGTGATGCACTTTGGGAGGAGTAATTTGACAAGGAAGTATTCAATAAACGGCATGACACTAGAAAGTTCTGAGGAACCTTGGCGTGTGTGTCCATAGATCTCTGAAGGCGGAAGGGCATGTTAGTGGGGTGATGAAAAAGGCATATGGGACACTTGCCTTTATCAATTGAGGCATAGATTACAAAAGTAGGGAGATCATGTTGGAGTTGTATAGAACCTTGGTGAGGCCACAGCTGGAGTACTGTGTGCAGTTCTGGTCACCACATTATAGGAAGGATGTGATTGCACTGGAGGGGGTGCAGAGGAGATTCACCAGGATGTTGTCTGGGATGAAACATTTAAGTTATGAAGAGAGGTTGGATAGACTTGGGTTGTTTTCGTTGGAGCAGAGAAGACTGAGGGGTGACCTGATCGAGGTGTACAAGATTATGAGGGGCATGGACAGGGTGGATAGGGAACAGCTGTTCCCCTTAGTTGAAGGGTCAGTCACAAGGGGACATAAGTTCAAGGTGAGGGGCAGGAGGTTTAGGGGGGATGTGAGGAAAAACATTTTTACCCAGAGGGTGGTGATGATCTGGAATGTGCTGCCTGGGAGGGTGGTGGAGGCGGGTTGCCTCACATCCTTTAAAAAGTACCTGGATAAGCAATTGGCATGTCATAACATTCAAGGCTATGGGCCAAGTGCTGGTAAATGGGATTAGGTAGATAGTTCAGGTGTTTCTCACGTGTTGGTGCAGACTCGATGGGCCGAAGGGCCTCTTCTGCATTTTGTGATTCTGTGAAAAGATGAACTATGTTACAATACTCTTTCACCCACAACTATACCTTTACATAATTATACAGACTGTATGGATAACAGGAGTTACAAAAACTATCTTATAAGGTTCACAGTAAGTACAGTCCATGTAAGCCAATAGGCGACCTGTGGTCAGACACACCACACACTGAAACCAAGTGTCAGATGCCACCCCAAACAGATGCTATGGATCCCTCATCAACTCCCCCCAGTCATTTGTCACCCCGAGAGCCAACCAGTCTCACTGAATTCTATCCTTCACACGAGGGATTCTAATCTCCACTCCCGAAGTACCCACTTTGGAATCTTCTCCCAAATGACACTTTCTCTCAGACACCTTCCACAAGGGTCCACTTTTGGGGTTTTGAACTCTCCTTCCGATGTCCCTCTTCCCTGGTTCACCACATGCATTCAAGCTTCACCTTCTACACACTCTCTATCAGATATACAGCCATATCAACAGGACACCATTGTTTCACATAACCACAGTAAAGAGCTACAGACATTCAGCTGTCTCCTGGGATCTTCTGGCTTCTCACAAGCCTATGTTGCTTTAAATCTGCATCCAGTAGCTTTCTAAGCTTGGATCCTATCTCTGCTCCTTACTCTTAACTTCACTAAACAGGCCCATTTTGCAGATTCCTGTTCCTCCTTTGACTAGAAGGACTTCTCAGGACTCCATTCTTCTGTTCTTTGGGGAAACCTGCTTCCTGCAGCTCCCTCCTGCCCAGCTTCTTCTGCCAGTTGGTTTCAACTTTATAAAAACAAAAAACTGCGGATGCTGGAAATCCAAAACAAAAACAGAATTACCTGGAAAAACTCAGCAGGTCTGGCAGCATCGGCAGAGAAGAAAAGAGTTGATGTTTCGAGTCTTCATGACCCTTCAACAGAACTAGGTGAATCCAAGGAAGGTGTGAAATATAAGCTGGTTTAAGGTGTGTGTGTGTGGCGGGGTGGGGGTGGTTTGGGTGGGGGGAGAGAAGTGGACGGAGGGGGTGTGGTTGTAGGGACAAGCAAGCAGTAATAGAAGCAGATCATCAGATGTCACAGACAATAGAACAAAAGAACACATAGGTGTTGAAGTTGGTGATATTATCTAAACGAATGTGCTAATTAGGAATGGATGGTTGGGGAATTAAGGTATAGCTCTAGTGGAGGTGGGGGGAGCATAAAAGATTTTAAAATAATGGAAATAGGTGGGAAAAGAAAAATCTATATAATTTATTGGAAAAAAACAAAAGGAAGGGGGAAGAAACTGAAAGGGGGCGGGGATGGAGGAGGGAGGTCAAGACCTAAAATTGTTGAATTCAATATTCAGTCCGGAAGGCTGTAAAGTGCATAGTCGGAAGATGAGGTGCTGTTCCTCCAGTTTGCGTTGGGCTTCACTGGAACAATGCAGCAAGCCAAGGATGGACATGTGGGCAAGAGAGCAGGGTGGAGTGTTAAAATGGCAAGCAACAGGGAGGTTTGGGTCATTCTTGCGGACAGACCGCAGGTGTTCTGCAAAGCGGTCGCCCAGTTTACGTTTGGTCTCTCCAATGTAGAGGAGACCGCATTGGGAGCAACGAATGCAGTAGACTAAGTTGGGGGAACTGCAAGTGAAATGCTGCTTCACTTGAAAGGAGTGTTTGGGCCCTTGGACGGTGAGGGGGGATGCGCGGGCGATAGCTTCACATACCTTGGAACCATGATTTCCAACAATGGTTCTCTTGATAATGAGGCATCAGCTGGGATCAGCAAGGTAAGCAAGGTGCTCAGAAAGCTTTGTGCCAGAGTAGTAAACCACCATAGCATCAGACTGCCCACCAAAGATCAAGATACACAATGCTCGTCATTACTTCCCTCCTCTATGGCTGAGAGTCCTGGACTTTATACCGCGGACACATAAGGAATTGGAACAATTTCACACGTACACTCTTCGCTCCATCCTCGGCATGGACTGAGCCCAGGCAACAAGTATTGAGGCAATGCTCCTGAAAGCCCGGCTGCACTGGGTAAGGTACATAATTCAAATGCAAGATAGCTTCTGTATGGAGAGTTAGCATCTAGCAAAAGAAACCAAGGTCAGCCACACAAGTGCTGCAAAGACATGCTTAAAGGCAATCTGAAATGGTGCAGCATCAAGCCTAATGAGCTGGAAGAATCAGTGCGAGACGGGACTCGCTGCAGAGCCTGATCTGTACAGCTTCTGTTGAAAAAGATCAATGTCAATGTCTTATTGCTGCCATTGAACAGCATCATAGGGCAGCATCTGCAGCATCTGTCCATGTCACAGCGTAGGAGTTCCAATGCCCCATCTCTCCCCACTCTATGTTTCTGGGCTGGGACTACATAGTCATCTCCATGTTCATCATTGATGAGTCTACACATCCATCACCTTCTTTGAAGTCAAAGGACAACTACCACAGCCATTATCATCATCATCATCATCATCATCCCAGTCTATATTCAGATAATTAACTATTCACTAATTCTTGCACCTCTCTGTATTTCCTTACAAGTTTGTTCCTCTACATCCTTCCCACTAATTCACGGCCTATAGACCACACTGAGCAATGTAATTGCAGTGTTTTTGTTCCTTAGCTCCAGCCAAATAGTTTCTCTCCTTGACCCTTTTGGATATCTTCCTTCTCCAGCACTGCAATGCTCTCCTAAATCAATACAGCCACCCCTCCTACTTTTCTTCATTTAAGATCTTTCCTGAACATGTTGTATCCAGGATTTCTTAAAGCCCTGTCCTGTTTGTGAAGCCAGGTCTTCATTCCAGGACCCAGCGACAGTGAAGGAATGGCGATATATTTCCAAGTCAGGATGGTGAGTGACTTGGAAGGGAACTTCCAGGTGGTGGTGTTCCCATCTATCTGCTGCACTTGTCCTTCTAGATGGCAGTGGTCACGGGTTTGGAAGGTGCTGTCTAAGGAGGCTTGGTGAGTTGTTGAATGTACCTTGTAGATGGCTCACAGTGCTGCCACTGTGCTGTTATACTATATAATACAGGTGCAGCAGAATGAGTTGTTGCCCGCTTGGACTGGTATCCCACATTCCCCTCCATCGCATGCCAAGGTGCCAACATGCTGAGTGAGATGGGAAAATTCATAGGCAAGACCAGCCTTCCCATTCACCAAAACTTGAAAAGAAAGTGTTTAAAGTCACACTGCCCATTCAGGGAAAAGCAGCTCATATTCATGGAACTGCTTTCAACCCACTATCCAGTTGGACTCAATTGTGGGACACAGGGAGCTTAAAGAGCCAACAGCAGAGGTTTCATGTTTTCAATTCTATAGTAACTATCAGATCGTCATGATGTACCAAAGTGCTTCACAGCAAATGAAATACTTTAGAAGTGTTGTCACTGTTGTGATGTAGGCAACAGGGTCATCATTAAAATGATATAAAGGCACTAAATACTCATAAGCAATTGGGTAAATATATTGTGGACTCATTTATTAAGACTAGGCATGTGAGAACAGTTATACATGGATACAAAGCTTGCAGCCATCAGCAGCAGAGACGTGTGTGTGTGTGTGCGTGTGTGCTCAACTCAAAGGCAAAAGTGAAACTAAGACTGAATCACATGACAGTTGGGCTTGACATATTGTGCAATTGTCAAATAATGGGGCACTTGGTAAAGTCGCCAATGACGATGAAGTCAGTGCCATGGATATGAAAGAGGTTGGATGCAATTTTGGAGTTTCATGTGGAACCTGTGGCTCTTTGTGCTGACATGGCACATGCTCCTGATTTGCCTCACACTCTTGACAACAACTTCAATGTGATTCTTCATACCTGGCCAACAGACTGTCTCTCTTGCGAGTCTTGTCCAAACTATGCCCATATGTGAGTGATGAAGCCCTTGAAGAATATTAGGTTGCAAAGATTCCAGTATTATGACCTACCTGCTTTTAAAAATGACCCCCCGGGAGCTGACTAGCTCATCCCGATAAGGACAAAATGGTCTCACGTGTTTGCGGACATGCTGAATTGAATCAGGTCATCCTTCAAAGATAGTTTTCCACAGTTTCTGTAGTGGAATCCTTCATTGTTGCTTCTTGCAGCTGCTGACATTTGCATTGTGCAAATGTACCAGATCAATTGAAGGACTTGCATTCTCCTGCAAGTGTAATGTTGCAGCTCCCTTGAAACTGCTAGTATTGTTGAAACATTCTGCATATTTTGACATTTGGTTGAGCACTGAGGTAATAGGAGTAGTTTCTGAGATTGATCTGCCCTCTGAGATCTGACTGATTCCATGGATTGTTACTGGTATGAGGTCACGACATGCTGGTAGACCTGCGATGAGGTCACGACGTGCCGGTAGACCTGCGTTGAGGTCACAACATGCTGGTAGACCTGTGATCGCCAGGTCTTCTGTCTCCACGATGTAAAACATCTGTGACACCCAGGAGCTTTGATCATACTTGTACTCCAGGACTATGAATTCTGCCCATGGAATTAGTGAACCATTGTACACTGAACGTTGCGCAGTAGTAGGTGGCCCTTCCATGCCTATGGATACATATCTTTTAGAATCCACAGGGTTAGTAAGTTGGCAGTTTCCACCATGTCAATCTTGGCCAAAAATGAGTAGTTAACAACTTTCTTAGGGTAGGTAATTTGAATCTTGCCAAGCATAGAATCACAGAATTGTTATGGTGCAGGAGGCCATTTGGCCCATCTTGTCTGCACCATCTCACCAACTTTGCATTATGACCTAGTGCCATTACCCTGCCTTTTCCCCATACCCTAGCACATTGTTTCTATTCAATAATCATCCAATACCCTCTTGAATGCCTCGATTGAACCTGCCCCCACCACACTTCCAGGCTGTGCATTCCAGACCTGAACCACTCACTGTGTAAAAATGTTTGTTCTCACATCACATTTGCTTCTTTTGCAAATCACTTTATACCTGTGCCTTCTTATTCTTGCTCTTTTTACAACCAGGCATGGGTTCTCCCTGTCTACTCTGCCCAGCCCCCTCATAATTTTGAACACCTCCATCAAATCTCCTCTTAGCCTTCTCCTGTCCAAGGAGAACAGTCCCAACCTCTCCAATCTATCTTCATAATTGAAGTTTATCATTCCTGGAATCATTTTTGTAAACCTCTTATGCACTTTCTCCAATGTGTTCACATCCTTCCTATAGTGTGGTGCCCAGAACTGTACACAATACTCCAGCTGAGGTCCAACAAGTGTCTTATATAAATTCAACATAACCTCCCTGCTCTTGTACTCTACGCCCCTATTAATAAAGCCCAGGATACTATATATTTTATTAACTGCTCTCTCCACAATCCTGCCACCTTCAATGACCTATGCACATATACACCCAAGTACTTCTGCTCCTGCACCCCCTTCAAAATTTCACCCCTTATTTTATATTGTCTGTCCATGTTCTTCCTACCAAAATGCATCACCCCACACTTCTCCACATTGAACTTCATCTGCCACCTATCTGCCCACTCCACTAACTTGTCTATGTCCTCTTGAAGTTCCACGCTGACCTCCTCACAGTTCACAGCATTCCCAAGCTTCATATCATCCACAAACTTTGAAATTGTCCCCTGCACACCAAGATTTAGATCATTAATGTATATCAGGCACAGCAAGGGTCCCAATACCGACCCCTGGGGAACTCCAATACAAACCTTCCTCCAGCCCAAAAAATATCCATTGACCATTACTCTCTGCTTCCTATTTTTCAGCCAATTTTGTATCCATGTTGCTACTGACCCTTTTATTCCATTAGCAATAACATTTCTCACAAGTCTGTTGTGTGGCACTGTATCAAATGTCTTTTGCAAGTCCATGTGCATCACATCCACAGCCTGGCTAAAAGGTACAGCCTTCATGTTAGATGTTCATTATTGCCTGTGATCTCTACTGTCTGTGACTCTGTATCATTAAGACTTTATGGGCAGAACTTTTCACAGAGTGGGCAGGTGCCTGCCTGACCTGTTTGAGTGTAAAATAGCGCGTGAGGGGGTCGGGTGAGTGTCCTGATGTCATTACACACTCATGTGATATGTTGGTCGGTGGGTGCAAGTGGGTGTTGGAGGCGCACCCACCATTAATGAAGAAGCCAGTTTAGGGCGTTAAAAGGACAGTTGATGCCAATTATACGTAGCCCGTGTGATTTTGCGCTCGTTTTACAGGCAAAACGGGCAGGCAGCCAGCCAACGTTTTCACAAACCTCATCCACAGGCAGGATAAAAAGGGTCAGCGGCATTACCAGTGTGGGGGTTTGGTAGATTGTTTGCTGCTTGTGACTTATTCGTAGTTGGCAGCTTTATCCCTGTGTGGGACTTCATTGTTACGGTTTCCAGGCTTCGTTTCAAGACTCATGGGTGTCTCCACGGACCCCGGAGGATTTTGACAGTGTGGACCCTGGTAATTGGGATTGTGGTCTCCGCTGGAGGCATCTCCTCTGAGGAGGAAGAGAGGGGCAGAAAGGGGAGGAGGCCAGGTATCCCTATCCAGCCTCCAGGGGAGCGACTTGTGGGAGGAGAGGTGCAGGCACAAGGGGCACAGGGCCAATGGGAAGTCCAAGGAGGAAGGGGCCACAGAAGATGCCACTATCCTACTGCCCGGGTTTACAGGCAGTGATGCAGCTACCTCAATATGTCTGAGGTGCACTGCTGAAGGAGGCTCCGCCTCTCAAGAGAGACAGTGACCTTCATCTGTTAGAGGATCGGGTCTGAGATCAGCTCCGACTGTGTGGGTGAACACCCCAGGCCAGTGGTGCTGAAGGTCACAGCGGCCGTCAACTTCTATGCCTCTGGCTGTCTGCAGGGGTCAGCGGGGGATCTGTGTGGAGTCTCCCAATCAGCTGTCCGCAGTTGTGTCAAGCTGGTGACAGACGCTCTGTTCAGGTGCTTTGACTTTCATTCACTACCGCACGGACAAGGCCAGTCAGACAGAGTGAGCCAGAGGCTTTGCAGCGATTGCTGGGTTCCCTGTGTCCAGGGTGCTATAGACTGTACACATGGGGCCATCAAGGTGCCGGGGGTGAGCCCGGTGCCTTCATCAACAAGAAGGGATTCTACTCCATGAACGGGCAGATAGTGTGTGACCACAGGATGCAGATTCTGCAAGTCTGTGCAAGGTACCCAGGCAGCTCCCATGACACTTACATCCTGAGACACTCTCAGGTGCAGAGGCTCTTCAGCTCTCCAGCCTGATTAGATGGATGGCTGCTGGGTGACAAGGGCTATCCCCTCAAAAGGCTCATGACGCCTCTCCACCATCCAAGAACAGAAGCCGAGCAGCATTACAATAGGAGCCAGGGCTCCACAAGGGCGGTGGTAGAGAGAGCAATAGGTCTTCTCAAGATGGGCTTCCGATGTCTGGACTGCTCAGAGGGTGCACTCCCAGAACGTGTGTCACTGACAGTGGCTGCATGCTGCACTCTCCACTATCTGACACTGACAAGGGGTGACCCACTGGAGGAAGAGGATCTTGAGGCAGCTCCACAGGCCACAGAGGATAGATCCAGTAGTGAGTCAGAAGAGGGGCACAGTGAGGAGAACACTGAGGGTGTGGAGACAGACCTCGGGAACCTCCAGGGAGGCAGGGACACCAGGGACACCTTGACCAACACTCCTTCAGCTAGGCTGCCAAAGATCTGCTTCCACCTCATACCAGGACTGCCACCCCCAACCCGGGTGTCTGAAATGACCCTTTCAATTGACCCCACAGTCCACTCAGTGCCTGTGTAATAAAGTTTAGAGTCACTGACGTCCAGCATTACGCACTGGAGTACCCCACACCAAAATAAATAAGTGAAGCTACTCAGGCCATTATGACAAAAGCAAACCTTGTATAATTTTCACACTCAAAACAAATTAACATGACAGCTCTGGTGTTCAGGGCCACACCAGTAAACATATAAACAAAACATTACAGAACAGAAGATCAGCCGTGACCAGTCCCTCTTGTGCTCCCGGTGCCTTTAATTTACATTTGTGAGCGCTACATCTTAGTGCCCCCACCCCACCCCCCCCCACCCCCCTCACTGGCACCGGTGTCGGAGACATCCCACTCACTCTGCTGTCCTGTTGGCCTTGATGACCTTGGCATCGTCCTCTGGCCAGTGGAGCCTGTGCTGACCCTGCCTGGGAGGGAGTGTCCAGCACCAGGACTGGCATCTCCCCAGCCCTCGCAGCCTCATCAGATGCCACGGTCACTGGCAGTGGGGCGGAGGAGCTGCTGCCCTTATCCAGAGCGCCCTGAGAGAAGCCCACAGAGACGCCAGGCAGCTCGTTCACCAATGTGAGGTCACTCTGGACCTCCCTGCTCACCATTGATGGACGGGCACCTAGCTGGGATACTGGGTGCCTCATCCATCTCCCACACTGACACTAACCACCTGAGCTCATTACCTGTGTGAGAGCTGCAGGTCCGAGCACAACCCCAGGAACCTCTGATTCTGTCTCTGGAGCTGCCTCTCCATGAGAGTCGTTATTCTCTCAATGGAGGAGGCAGTGCACACGGCCATGAGGGTCATTGTATTGTTCATGCTCCACATGGACTCCTCCACAACAGAGACCAGGGTCACAGACCCTCATGGATCTCCACCAGATCCTCCCACACATCCCCCTGGACATCCAGCATCTGCTGCCTAATGGACGACTCCAGAGACTCATCATCTGCCTTTGACTGAGCATCGTCCTGGTCTCCAGCCGCCTCCCACTGCCGGCGCCCTGGGCACTCTCTGCCTCCACCTGCGACTCCAGCAGGTATAAAATGCCCTCATCACTGTGCACCGACATTCTAGCCAATGATCTAATGCCCACTGAGCTGCTGGTATCTGCGCTGGTGCCTGGTTCAGAGAGCGGGTGTGACGCAGATGCATCTACTGAGGGAGTGCTGTACTGTTGGAGGGTCAGTACTGAGGGAGTGTAGCAACAACTATGTACAGCAGGCCTTGCTAGTGATAGACTTCATGTAATTGTGTTCATCCAGAACCCTTTTCAGTCTCAATATTTTGCTTAGCACAGAGACAGAACCCTAGAGGCCTACATCGAGACCTTCAATATATATGGTGGCAGCAGAATGTAAGAAATCACAAGTACTCTCTCTCCAACAGTATAGCACTCCCTCAGTAATGACCAGCTGACAGTGCAGCACTCCCTCAGTACTGACCCGCTGACAGTGCAGCATTCCCTCAGTACTGACCCTCTGACAGTGCAGCACTCCCTCAATACTGACCCTCTGATAGTACAGCACTCCCTCAATACTGACCCTCTGACAGTGCAGCACCCCCTCAGTACTGACCCTCTGACAGTGCAGCACTCCCTCAGTACTGACCCTCTGACAGTGCAGCACTCCCTCAATACTGTCCCTCTGACAGTGCAGCACTCCCTCAGTACTGACCCTCTGACAGTGCAGCACTCCCTCAGTAATGACCCTCTGACAGTGCAGCACTCCCTCAATACAGACCGTCTGACAGGGCAGCACTCCCTCAATACTGAGCCTCTGACAGTGCAGCACTCCCTCAATACTGACCAATTAAAAGTGCAGCACTCCCTCAGCACTGACCATCTGACAGTGCAGCACTCCCTCAATACTGACCCTCTGACAGTGCGGCACTCCCTCAGTACTGACCCTCTGACAGTGCAGTAATCCCTCAGTACTGACCCTCTGACAGTGCAGCACTCCCTCAGTACTGACCCTCTGACAGGGCAGCACGCCCTCAGTACTGACCCTCTGACAGTGCAGCACTCTCTCAGTACTGACCTTCTGACAGTGCAGCACTCCCTCAGTACTGACCCTCTGACAGTGCAGCACTCCCTCAGTACTGACACTCTGACAGTGCAGCACACCCTCAGTACTGACCCTCTGACAGTGCAGCACTCCCTCAGTACTGACCCTCTGACAGTGCAGCACTCCCTCAGTACTGACCCTCTGACAGGGCAGCTCTCCCTCAGTACTGACCTCTGAGCGCAGCAATCCATTAACACTGACCCTCTGACAGTGAAGCACTCCCTCAATACTGACCCTCCGACAGGATAGCACTCACTCAGTACTGACCATGTGATAGTGCAGCACTCCCTCAGTACTGACCCTCTGACAGTGCAGCATTCCATCAGTACTGATCCTTTGACAGTGCAGCACGCCCTCAGTACTGACCCTCCGACCTTGCAGCACTCCCTCAATACTAACCCTCTGACTGTGCAGCACTCCCTCAATACTGACAATTTAACAGTGCAGCACTCCCTCAATACTGACCCTCTGACATTGCAGCATTCCCTCAGTACTGACCCTCTGACAGTGCAGCACTCCCTCAATACTGACCCACTGATAGTGCAGCACTCCCTCAGTACTGACCCTCTGACAGTGCAGCACACCCACAGTACTCAACCTCTGACAATGCAGCACTCCCTCAGTACTGACCCTGACAATGCAGCACTCCCTCAGTATATACACTCCGACAGTGCAGCACTCCCTCATTGCTGACCATTTAACAGTGAAACACTCCCTCAACACTGACCATTTAACACCGTAGTACTCACTCAGTACTGACCCTCTGACAGTGCAGCACTCCCTCACTAATGTCCATGTAACAGTGCAACACTCCCTCAACACTGACCATTTAACACCGCAGTACTCACTCAGTACTGACCCTCTGACAGTGCAGCACTCCCTCAGTACTGTCCATTTAATAGAGCACCACTCCCTGAGTACTGACCTCAGACAGTGTAGCACTGCCTCAGTACTGACCCTCTGACAGTGCAGCACTCCCTCACTACTCACCTCTGACAGGGCAGCACTCCCTCAGTAGTGAATGTGTGACAGGGCAGCACTCCCTCAGTACTGACACTCTGAAAGTGCAGCACTCCCTCAGTACTGACCCTCTGACAGTGCAGCACTCACTCAGTACTGACCCTCTGACAGTGCAGCACTCTCTCAGTACTGACCATGACAATGTAGCAGTCCCTCAGTACAAATCCTCTGACAGTGCAGCACTCTCCCAGTACTGACCATGACAATGCAGCACTCCCTCAGAACTGACCCTCTGACAGTGCAGCACTCCCTCAGTACTGACCATTTGTAGTGCAGCACTCCCTCATTACTGACCCTCTGACAGTGCAGCACTCCCTCAGTACTGACCCTCTGACAGTGCAGCACTCCCTCAGTACTGACCCTCTGACAGTGCAGCACTCCCTCAATACTGACCCTCTGACAGTGCAGCACTCTCTCAGTACTGACCCTCTGACAGTGCAGCACTCCCTCAGTAATGACCCTCTGACAGTGCAGCACTCCATCAGTACTGACCTTCTGACAGAGCAGCACTCCCTCAGTACTGAACTCTGAGTGCAACAAACCCTCAGTACTGACCCTCTGACAGTGCAGCACTCACTCAGTACTGACCATTTGTTAGTGCAGCACTACCTCAGTACTGACCCTCTGACAGTGCAGCACTCCCTCAGTACTGACCTTCTGACATTGCAGCACTCCCTCAGTACTGAACTCTGAGTGCAAAAATCCCTCAGTACTGACCCTCTGACAGTGCAGTATTCCCTCACTACTGACCCTCTGACAGGGCAGCTCTCCCTCAGTACTGACCTCTGAGCGCAGCAATCCATTAACACTGACCCTCTGACAGTGAAGCACTCCCTCAATACTGACCATTTCACAGGGCAGCACTCCCCCAATACTGACCATTTAAGAGTGCAGCACTCCCACAGGACTCACCCTCTGACAGTGCAACACTCCCTTAATACTGACCAATTAAAAGTGCAGCACTCCCTCAGTACTGACACTCTGACAGTGCAGCACTCCCTCAGTACTGACCCTCTGACAGTGCAGCACTCCATCAGTACTGACCCTCCGACAGTACTGTTCTCCCTCAGTACTGACCCTCTGACAGTGCAGCACTCCATCAGTACTGAACCTCTGACAGGGCAGCATTCCCTCAATACTGACCCTCTGACAGTATAGCTCTCACTCAATACTGACCCTCTGACAGTGCAGCACTCCCTCAGTACTTACCATTTGTTAGTGCAGCACTCCCTCAGTACTGACCCTCTGACAGTGCCGAACTCCCTCAGTACTGACCCTCTGACAGGGCAGATCTCGCTCAGTACTGACCTCTGAGCGCAGCAATCCATTAACACTGACCCTCTGACAGTGAAGCACTGCCTCAATACTGACCATTTCACAGGGCAGCCCTCCCCCAATACTGCCCATTTAACAGTGCAGCACTCCCACAGGACTCACCCTCTGACAGTGCAACACTCCCTTAATACTGACCAATTAAAAGTGCAGCACTCCCTCAGTACTGACACTCTGACAGTGCAGCACTCCATCAGTACTGACCCTCTGACAGTGCAGCACTCTCTCAGTACTGACCCTCTCACAGTGCAGCACTCCCTCAGTACTGACCCACTGACAGTGCAGCACTCCCTCAGTACTGACCCTCTGACAGGGCAGCACTCCCTCAATACTGACCCTCTGACAGTGCAGCACTCCCTCAGTACTTACCATTTGTTAGTGCAGCACTCCCTCAGTACTGACCCTCTGACAGTGCCGAACTCCCTCAGTACTGACCCTCTGACAGGGCAGATCTCGCTCAGTACTGACCTCTGAGCGCAGCAATCCATTAACACTGACCCTCTGACAGTGAAGCACTCCCTCAATACTGACCCTCCGACAGTATAGCACTCACTCAGTACTGACCATGTGATAGTGCAGCACTCCCTCAGTACTGACCCTCTGACAGTGCAGCATTCCATCTGTACTGATCCTTTGACAGTGCAGCACGCCCTCAGTACTGACCCTCCGACCTTGCAGCACTCCCTCAATACTAACCCTCTGACTGTGCAGCACTCCCTCAATACTGACAATTTAACAGTGCAGCACTCCCTCAATACTGACCCACTGATAGTGCAGCACTCCCTCAGTACTGACCCTCTGACAGTGCAGCACACCCACAGTACTCAACCTCTGACAATGCAGCACTCCCTCAGTACTGACCCTGACAATGCAGCACTCCCTCAGTATATACACTCCGACAGTGCAGCACTCCCTCATTGCTGACCATTTAACAGTGAAACACTCCCTCAACACTGACCATTTAACACCGCAGTACTCACTCAGTACTGACCCTCTGACAGTGCAGCACTCCCTCAGTACTGTCCATTTAATAGAGCACCACTCCCTGAGTACTGACCTCAGACAGTGTAGCACTGCCTCAGTACTGACCCTCTGACAGTGCAGCACTCCCTCACTACTCACCTCTGACAGGGCAGCACTCCCTCAGTACTGAACTCTGAGTGCAACAAACCCTCAGTACTGACCCTCTGACAGTGCAGCACTCACTCAGTACTGACCATTTGTTAGTGCAGCACTACCTCAGTACTGACCCTCTGACAGTGCAGCACTCCCTCAGTACTGACCTTCTGACATTGCAGCACTCCCTCAGTACTGAACTCTGAGTGCAAAAATCCCTCAGTACTGACCCTCTGACAGTGCAGTATTCCCTCACTACTGACCCTCTGACAGGGCAGCTCTCCCTCAGTACTGACCTCTGAGCGCAGCAATCCATTAACACTGACCCTCTGACAGTGAAGCACTCCCTCAATACTGACCATTTCACAGGGCAGCACTCCCCCAATACTGACCATTTAAGAGTGCAGCACTCCCACAGGACTCACCCTCTGACAGTGCAACACTCCCTTAATACTGACCAATTAAAAGTGCAGCACTCCCTCAGTACTGACACTCTGACAGTGCAGCACTCCCTCAGTACTGACCCTCTGACAGTGCAGCACTCCATCAGTACTGACCCTCCGACAGTACTGTTCTCCCTCAGTACTGACCCTCTGACAGTGCAGCACTCCATCAGTACTGAACCTCTGACAGGGCAGCATTCCCTCAATACTGACCCTCTGACAGTATAGCTCTCACTCAATACTGACCCTCTGACAGTGCAGCACTCCCTCAGTACTTACCATTTGTTAGTGCAGCACTCCCTCAGTACTGACCCTCTGACAGTGCCGAACTCCCTCAGTACTGACCCTCTAACAGGGCAGATCTCGCTCAGTACTGACCTCTGAGCGCAGCAATCCATTAACACTGACCCTCTGACAGTGAAGCACTACCTCAATACTGACCATTTCACAGGGCAGCCCTCCCCCAATACTGCCCATTTAACAGTGCAGCACTCCCACAGGACTCACCCTCTGACAGTGCAACACTCCCTTAATACTGACCAATTAAAAGTGCAGCACTCCCTCAGTACTGACACTCTGACAGTGCAGCACCCCATCAGTACTGACCCTCTGACAGTGCAGCACTCTCTCAGTACTGACCCTCTCACAGTGCAGCACTCCCTCAGTACTGACCCACTGACAGTGCAGCACTCCCTCAGTACTGACCCTCTGACAGGGCAGCACTCCCTCAATACTGACCCTCTGACAGTGCAGCACTCCCTCAGTACTTACCATTTGTTAGTGCAGCACTCCCTCAGTACTGACCCTCTGACAGTGCCGAACTCCCTCAGTACTGACCCTCTGACAGGGCAGATCTCGCTCAGTACTGACCTCTGAGCGCAGCAATCCATTAACACTGACCCTCTGACAGTGAAGCACTCCCTCAATACTGACCCTCCGACAGTATAGCACTCACTCAGTACTGACCATGTGATAGTGCAGCACTCCCTCAGTACTGACCCTCTGACAGTGCAGCATTCCATCTGTACTGATCCTTTGACAGTGCAGCACGCCCTCAGTACTGACCCTCCGACCTTGCAGCACTCCCTCAATACTAACCCTCTGACTGTGCAGCACTCCCTCAATACTGACAATTTAACAGTGCAGCACTCCCTCAATACTGACCCACTGATAGTGCAGCACTCCCTCAGTACTGACCCTCTGACAGTGCAGCACACCCACAGTACTCAACCTCTGACAATGCAGCACTCCCTCAGTACTGACCCTGACAATGCAGCACTCCCTCAGTATATACACTCCGACAGTGCAGCACTCCCTCATTGCTGACCATTTAACAGTGAAACACTCCCTCAACACTGACCATTTAACACCGTAGTACTCACTCAGTACTGACCCTCTGACAGTGCAGCACTCCCTCAGTACTGTCCATTTAGTAGAGCACCACTCCCTGAGTACTGACCTCAGACAGTGTAGCACTGCCTCAGTACTGACCCTCTGACAGTGCAGCACTCCCTCACTACTCACCTCTGACAGGGCAGCACTCCCTCAGTAGTGAATGTGTGACAGGGCAGCACTCCCTCAGTACTGACACTCTGAAAGTGCAGCACTCCCTCAGTACTGACCCTCTGACAGTGCAGCACTCACTCAGTACTGACCCTCTGAAAGTGCAGCACTCTCTCAGTACTGACCATGACAATGTAGCAGTCCCTCAGTACAAATCCTCTGACAGTGCAGCACTCTCCCAGTACTGACCATGACAATGCAGCACTCCCTGAGAACTGACCCTCTGACAGTGCAGCACTCCCTCAGTACTGACCATTTGTTAGTGCAGCACTCCCTCATTACTGACCCTCTGACAGTGCAGCACTCCCTCAGTACTGACCCTCTGACAGTGCAGCACTCCCTCAGTACTGACCCTCTGACAGTGCAGCACTCCCTCAATACTGACCCTCTGACAGTGCAGCACTCCCTCAGTACTGACCCTCTGACAGTGCAGCACTCCCTCAGTAATGACCCTCTGACAGTGCAGCACTCCATCAGTACTGACCTTCTGACAGAGCAGCACTCCCTCAGTACTGAACTCTGAGTGCAACAAACCCTCAGTACTGACCCTCTGACAGTGCAGCACTCCCTCAGTACTGACCATTTGTTAGTGCAGCACTACCTCAGTACTGACCCTCTGACAGTGCAGCACTCCCTCAGTACTGACCTTCTGACATTGCAGCACTCCCTCAGTACTGAACTCTGAGTGCAAAAATCCCTCAGTACTGACCCTCTGACAGTGCAGTATTCCCTCACTACTGACCCTCTGATAGGGCAGCTCTCCCTCAGTACTGACCTCTGAGCGCAGCAATCCATTAACACTGACCCTCTGACAGTGAAGCACTCCCTCAATACTGACCATTTCACAGGGCAGCACTCCCCCAATACTGACCATTTAAGAGTGCAGCACTCCCACAGGACTCACCCTCTGACAGTGCAACACTCCCTTAATACTGACCAATTAAAAGTGCAGCACTCCCTCAGTACTGACACTCTGACAGTGCAGCACTCCCTCAGTACTGACCCTCTGACAGTGCAGCACTCCATCAGTACTGACCCTCCGACAGTACTGTTCTCCCTCAGTACTGACCCTCTGACAGTGCAGCACTCCATCAGTACTGAACCTCTGACAGGGCAGCATTCCCTCAATACTGACCCTCTGACAGTATAGCTCTCACTCAATACTGACCCTCTGACAGTGCAGCACTCCCTCAGTACTTACCATTTGTTAGTGCAGCACTCCCTCAGTACTGACCCTCTGACAGTGCCGAACTCCCTCAGTACTGACCCTCTGACAGGGCAGATCTCGCTCAGTACTGACCTCTGAGCGCAGCAATCCATTAACACTGACCCTCTGACAGTGAAGCACTGCCTCAATACTGACCATTTCACAGGGCAGCCCTCCCCCAATACTGCCCATTTAACAGTGCAGCACTCCCACAGGACTCACCCTCTGACAGTGCAACACTCCCTTAATACTGACCAATTAAAAGTGCAGCACTCCCTCAGTACTGACACTCTGACAGTGCAGCACTCCATCAGTACTGACCCTCTGACAGTGCAGCACTCTCTCAGTACTGACCCTCTCACAGTGCAGCACTCCCTCAGTACTGACCCACTGACAGTGCAGCACTCCCTCAGTACTGACCCTCTGACAGGGCAGCACTCCCTCAATACTGACCCTCTGACAGTGCAGCACTCCCTCAGTACTTACCATTTGTTAGTGCAGCACTCCCTCAGTACTGACCCTCTGACAGTGCCGAACTCCCTCAGTACTGACCCTCTGACAGGGCAGATCTCGCTCAGTACTGACCTCTGAGCGCAGCAATCCATTAACACTGACCCTCTGACAGTGAAGCACTCCCTCAATACTGACCCTCCGACAGTATAGCACTCACTCAGTACTGACCATGTGATAGTGCAGCACTCCCTCAGTACTGACCCTCTGACAGTGCAGCATTCCATCTGTACTGATCCTTTGACAGTGCAGCACGCCCTCAGTACTGACCCTCCGACCTTGCAGCACTCCCTCAATACTAACCCTCTGACTGTGCAGCACTCCCTCAATACTGACAATTTAACAGTGCAGCACTCCCTCAATACTGACCCACTGATAGTGCAGCACTCCCTCAGTACTGACCCTCTGACAGTGCAGCACACCCACAGTACTCAACCTCTGACAATGCAGCACTCCCTCAGTACTGACCCTGACAATGCAGCACTCCCTCAGTATATACACTCCGACAGTGCAGCACTCCCTCATTGCTGACCATTTAACAGTGAAACACTCCCTCAACACTGACCATTTAACACCGCAGTACTCACTCAGTACTGACCCTCTGACAGTGCAGCACTCCCTCAGTACTGTCCATTTAATAGAGCACCACTCCCTGAGTACTGACCTCAGACAGTGTAGCACTGCCTCAGTACTGACCCTCTGACAGTGCAGCACTCCCTCACTACTCACCTCTGACAGGGCAGCACTCCCTCAGTACTGAACTCTGAGTGCAACAAACCCTCAGTACTGACCCTCTGACAGTGCAGCACTCACTCAGTACTGACCATTTGTTAGTGCAGCACTACCTCAGTACTGACCCTCTGACAGTGCAGCACTCCCTCAGTACTGACCTTCTGACATTGCAGCACTCCCTCAGTACTGAACTCTGAGTGCAAAAATCCCTCAGTACTGACCCTCTGACAGTGCAGTATTCCCTCACTACTGACCCTCTGACAGGGCAGCTCTCCCTCAGTACTGACCTCTGAGCGCAGCAATCCATTAACACTGACCCTCTGACAGTGAAGCACTCCCTCAATACTGACCATTTCACAGGGCAGCACTCCCCCAATACTGACCATTTAAGAGTGCAGCACTCCCACAGGACTCACCCTCTGACAGTGCAACACTCCCTTAATACTGACCAATTAAAAGTGCAGCACTCCCTCAGTACTGACACTCTGACAGTGCAGCACTCCCTCAGTACTGACCCTCTGACAGTGCAGCACTCCATCAGTACTGACCCTCCGACAGTACTGTTCTCCCTCAGTACTGACCCTCTGACAGTGCAGCACTCCATCAGTACTGAACCTCTGACAGGGCAGCATTCCCTCAATACTGACCCTCTGACAGTATAGCTCTCACTCAATACTGACCCTCTGACAGTGCAGCACTCCCTCAGTACTTACCATTTGTTAGTGCAGCACTCCCTCAGTACTGACCCTCTGACAGTGCCGAACTCCCTCAGTACTGACCCTCTGACAGGGCAGATCTCGCTCAGTACTGACCTCTGAGCGCAGCAATCCATTAACACTGACCCTCTGACAGTGAAGCACTACCTCAATACTGACCATTTCACAGGGCAGCCCTCCCCCAATACTGCCCATTTAACAGTGCAGCACTCCCACAGGACTCACCCTCTGACAGTGCAACACTCCCTTAATACTGACCAATTAAAAGTGCAGCACTCCCTCAGTACTGACACTCTGACAGTGCAGCACTCCATCAGTACTGACCCTCTGACAGTGCAGCACTCTCTCAGTACTGACCCTCTCACAGTGCAGCACTCCCTCAGTACTGACCCACTGACAGTGCAGCACTCCCTCAGTACTGACCCTCTGACAGGGCAGCACTCCCTCAATACTGACCCTCTGACAGTGCAGCACTCCCTCAGTACTTACCATTTGTTAGTGCAGCACTCCCTCAGTACTGACCCTCTGACAGTGCCGAACTCCCTCAGTACTGACCCTCTGACAGGGCAGATCTCGCTCAGTACTGACCTCTGAGCGCAGCAATCCATTAACACTGACCCTCTGACAGTGAAGCACTCCCTCAATACTGACCCTCCGACAGTATAGCACTCACTCAGTACTGACCATGTGATAGTGCAGCACTCCCTCAGTACTGACCCTCTGACAGTGCAGCATTCCATCTGTACTGATCCTTTGACAGTGCAGCACGCCCTCAGTACTGACCCTCCGACCTTGCAGCACTCCCTCAATACTAACCCTCTGACTGTGCAGCACTCCCTCAATACTGACAATTTAACAGTGCAGCACTCCCTCAATACTGACCCACTGATAGTGCAGCACTCCCTCAGTACTGACCCTCTGACAGTGCAGCACACCCACAGTACTCAACCTCTGACAATGCAGCACTCCCTCAGTACTGACCCTGACAATGCAGCACTCCCTCAGTATATACACTCCGACAGTGCAGCACTCCCTCATTGCTGACCATTTAACAGTGAAACACTCCCTCAACACTGACCATTTAACACCGTAGTACTCACTCAGTACTGACCCTCTGACAGTGCAGCACTCCCTCAGTACTGTCCATTTAATAGAGCACCACTCCCTGAGTACTGACCTCAGACAGTGTAGCACTGCCTCAGTACTGACCCTCTGACAGTGCAGCACTCCCTCACTACTCACCTCTGACAGGGCAGCACTCCCTCAGTAGTGAATGTGTGACAGGGCAGCACTCCCTCAGTACTGACACTCTGAAAGTGCAGCACTCCCTCAGTACTGACCCTCTGACAGTGCAGCACTCACTCAGTACTGACCCTCTGAAAGTGCAGCACTCTCTCAGTACTGACCATGACAATGTAGCAGTCCCTCAGTACAAATCCTCTGACAGTGCAGCACTCTCCCAGTACTGACCATGACAATGCAGCACTCCCTCAGAACTGACCCTCTGACAGTGCAGCACTCCCTCAGTACTGACCATTTGTTAGTGCAGCACTCCCTCATTACTGACCCTCTGACAGTGCAGCACTCCCTCAGTACTGACCCTCTGACAGTGCAGCACTCCCTCAGTACTGACCCTCTGACAGTGCAGCACTCCCTCAATACTGACCCTCTGACAGTGCAGCACTCCCTCAGTACTGACCCTCTGACAGTGCAGCACTCCCTCAGTAATGACCCTCTGACAGTGCAGCACTCCATCAGTACTGACCTTCTGACAGAGCAGCACTCCCTCAGTACTGAACTCTGAGTGCAACAAACCCTCAGTACTGACCCTCTGACAGTGCAGCACTCCCTCAGTACTGACCATTTGTTAGTGCAGCACTACCTCAGTACTGACCCTCTGACAGTGCAGCACTCCCTCAGTACTGACCTTCTGACAGAGCAGCACTCCCTCAGTACTGAACTCTGAGTGCAAAAATCCCTCAGTACTGACCCTCTGACAGTGCAGTATTCCCTCACTACTGACCCTCTGACAGGGCAGCTCTCCCTCAGTACTGACCTCTGAGCGCAGCAATCCATTAGCACTGACCCTCTGACAGTGAAGCACTCCCTCAATACTGACCATTTCACAGGGCAGCACTCCCCCAATACTGACCATTTAAGAGTGCAGCACTCCCACAGGACTCACCCTCTGACAGTGCAACACTCCCTTAATACTGACCAATTAAAAGTGCAGCACTCCCTCAGTACTGACACTCTGACAGTGCAGCACTCCCTCAGTACTGACCCTCTGACAGTGCAGCACTCCATCAGTACTGACCATCCGACAGTACTGTTCTCCCTCAGTACTGACCCTCTGACAGTGCAGCACTCCATCAGTACTGAACCTCTGACAGGGCAGCATTCCCTCAATACTGACCCTCCGACAGTATAGCTCTCACTCAATACTGACCCTCTGACAGTGCAGCACTCCCTCAGTACTGAACTCTGAGTGCAACAAAACCTCAGTACTGACCCTCTGACAGTGCAGCACTCCCTCAGTACTTACCATTTGTTAGTGCAGCACTCCCTCAGTACTGACCCTCTGATAGTGCAGAACTCCCTCAGTACTGACCCTCTGACAGGGCAGATCTCGCTCAGTACTGACCTCTGAGCGCAGCAATCCATTAACACTGACCCTCTGACAGTGAAGCACTGCCTCAATACTGACCATTTCACAGGGCAGCCCTCCCCCAATACTGCCCATTTAACAGTGCAGCACTCCCACAGGACTCACCCTCTGACAGTGCAACACTCCCTTAATACTGACCAATTAAAAGTGCAGCACTCCCTCAGTACTGACACTCTGACAGTGCAGCACTCCATCAGTACTGACCCTCTGACAGTGCAGCACTCCCTCAGTACTGACCCTCTCACAGTGCAGCACTCCCTCAGTACTGACCCACTGACAGTGCAGCACTCCCTCAGTACTGACCCACTGACAGTGCAGCACTCCCTCAGTACTGACCCTCTGACAGGGCAGCACTCCCTCAATACTGACCCTCTGACAGGGCAGCACTCCCTCAGTACTGACCTCTGAGTGCAGCAATCCCTCAACACTGACCCTCTGACAGTGTAGCACTCCCGCAGTACTCACCCTGTGACAGTGCAGCACTCACTCAGTACTGACCCTCTGACAGTGCAGCACTCCCGCTGTACTGACACTCTGACAGTGCAGCACTCCCTCAGTACTGATCCTCTGACAGTGCAGCAATCCCTCAGTACTGTCCATTTGTTAGTGCAGCACTCCCTCATTACTGACCCTCTGACAGTGCAGCACTCCCTCAGTACTGAACCTCTGACAGTGCAGCACTCCCTCAGTACTGACCTTCTGACAGTGCAGCACTCGCTCAGTACTGATCCTCTGACAGTGCAGTATTCCCTCAGTACTGACCCTCTGACAGTGCAGCAGTCCCTCAGTACTGACACTCTGACAGTGCAGCACTCCCTAAGTACTGACCCTCTGACAGTGCAGCACTCCCTCAGTACTGACCATCTGACAGTGCAGCACTCCCTCAGTACTGACCCTCTGACAGTGCAGCACTCCCTCAGTACTGACCCTCTGACAGGGCAGCAGTCCCTCAGTACTGACCTCTGAGCGCAGCAATCCATTAACACTGACCCTCTGACAGGGAAGCAATCCCTCAATACTGACCATTTCACAGGGCAGCACGCCCCCAATAATGACCATTTAACAGTGCAGCACTCCCACAGGACTCACCCTCTGACAGTGCAACACTCCCTTAATACTGACCAATTAAAAGTGTAGCACTCCCTCAGTACTGACCCTCAGACAGTGCAGCACTCCCTCAGTACTGACCCTCTGACAGTGCAGAACTCCCTCAGTACTGACCCTCTGACAGTGCAGCACTCCCTCAGTACTGACCCTCTGACAGTGCAGCACTCCATCAGTACTGAACCTCGGACAGGGCAGCATTCCCTAAAAAACTGACCCTCCGACAGTATAGCACTCACTCAATACTGACCCTCTGACAGTGCAGCACTCCCTCAGTAGTGACCCTCTGATAGTGCAGCACTCCCCCAGTACTGATCCCCCAACATTGCAGCACTCCCTCTATACTGAACCTCCGACAGTGCAGCACTCCCTCAGTTCTGACCCTCCGACAGTGCAGCACTCCCTCAGTACTGTCCATTTTATAGAGCAGCACTCCCTGAGTACTGACCGCAGACATTGTAGCATTCCCTCAGAACTGACCCACCGACAATGCAGCGCTCCTTCACTACTCACCCTCTGACAGTGCTACACTCCCTCAGTACTGACCCTCTGACAGGGCAGCACGCCCTCAGTACTGACCCTCTGACAGTGCAGCACTCTCTCAGTACTGACCTTCTGACAGTGCAGCACTCCCTCAGTACTGACCCTCTGACAGTGCAGCACTCCCTCAGTACTGACACTCTGACAGTGCAGCACACCCTCAGTACTGACCCTCTGACAGTGCAGCACTCCCTCAGTACTGACCCTCTGACAGTGCAGCACTCCCTCAGTACTGACCCTCTGACAGTGCAGCAGTCCCTCAGTACTGACCCTCTGACAGGGCAGCTCTCCCTCAGTACTGACCTCTGAGCGCAGCAATCCATTAACACTGACCCTCTGACAGTGAAGCACTCCCTCAATACTGACCATTTCACAGGGCAGCACTCCCCCAATACTGACCATTTAAGAGTGCAGCACTCCCACAGGACTCACCCTCTGACAGTGCAACACTCCCTTAATACTGACCAATTAAAAGTGCAGCACTCCCTCAGTACTGACACTCTGAGAGTGCAGCACTCCCTCAGTACTGACCCTCTGACAGTGCAGCACTCCATCAGTACTGACCCTCCGACAGTACTGTTCTCCCTCAGTACTGACCCTCTGACAGTGCAGCACTCCATCAGTACTGAACCTCTGACAGGGCAGCATTCCCTCAATACTGACCCTCTGACAGTATAGCTCTCACTCAATACTGACCCTCTGACAGTGCAGCACTCCCTCAGTACTTACCATTTGTTAGTGCAGCACTCCCTCAGTACTGACCCTCTGACAGTGCCGAACTCCCTCAGTACTGACCCTCTGACAGGGCAGATCTCGCTCAGTACTGACCTCTGAGCGCAGCAATCCATTAACACTGACCCTCTGACAGTGAAGCACTACCTCAATACTGACCATTTCACAGGGCAGCCCTCCCCCAATACTGCCCATTTAACAGTGCAGCACTCCCACAGGACTCACCCTCTGACAGTGCAACACTCCCTTAATACTGACCAATTAAAAGTGCAGCACTCCCTCAGTACTGACACTCTGACAGTGCAGCACTCCATCAGTACTGACCCTCTGACAGTGCAGCACTCTCTCAGTACTGACCCTCTCACAGTGCAGCACTCCCTCAGTACTGACCCACTGACAGTGCAGCACTCCCTCAGTACTGACCCTCTGACAGGGCAGCACTCCCTCAATACTGACCCTCTGACAGTGCAGCACTCCCTCAGTACTTACCATTTGTTAGTGCAGCACTCCCTCAGTACTGACCCTCTGACAGTGCCGAACTCCCTCAGTACTGACCCTCTGACAGGGCAGATCTCGCTCAGTACTGACCTCTGAGCGCAGCAATCCATTAACACTGACCCTCTGACAGTGAAGCACTCCCTCAATACTGACCCTCCGACAGTATAGCACTCACTCAGTACTGACCATGTGATAGTGCAGCACTCCCTCAGTACTGACCCTCTGACAGTGCAGCATTCCATCTGTACTGATCCTTTGACAGTGCAGCACGCCCTCAGTACTGACCCTCCGACCTTGCAGCACTCCCTCAATACTAACCCTCTGACTGTGCAGCACTCCCTCAATACTGACAATTTAACAGTGCAGCACTCCCTCAATACTGACCCACTGATAGTGCAGCACTCCCTCAGTACTGACCCTCTGACAGTGCAGCACACCCACAGTACTCAACCTCTGACAATGCAGCACTCCCTCAGTACTGACCCTGACAATGCAGCACTCCCTCAGTATATACACTCCGACAGTGCAGCACTCCCTCATTGCTGACCATTTAACAGTGAAACACTCCCTCAACACTGACCATTTAACACCGTAGTACTCACTCAGTACTGACCCTCTGACAGTGCAGCACTCCCTCAGTACTGTCCATTTAATAGAGCACCACTCCCTGAGTACTGACCTCAGACAGTGTAGCACTGCCTCAGTACTGACCCTCTGACAGTGCAGCACTCCCTCACTACTCACCTCTGACAGGGCAGCACTCCCTCAGTAGTGAATGTGTGACAGGGCAGCACTCCCTCAGTACTGACACTCTGAAAGTGCAGCACTCCCTCAGTACTGACCCTCTGACAGTGCAGCACTCACTCAGTACTGACCCTCTGAAAGTGCAGCACTCTCTCAGTACTGACCATGACAATGTAGCAGTCCCTCAGTACAAATCCTCTGACAGTGCAGCACTCTCCCAGTACTGACCATGACAATGCAGCACTCCCTCAGAACTGACCCTCTGACAGTGCAGCACTCCCTCAGTACTGACCATTTGTTAGTGCAGCACTCCCTCATTACTGACCCTCTGACAGTGCAGCACTCCCTCAGTACTGACCCTCTGACAGTGCAGCACTCCCTCAGTACTGACCCTCTGACAGTGCAGCACTCCCTCAATACTGACCCTCTGACAGTGCAGCACTCCCTCAGTACTGACCCTCTGACAGTGCAGCACTCCCTCAGTAATGACCCTCTGACAGTGCAGCACTCCATCAGTACTGACCTTCTGACAGAGCAGCACTCCCTCAGTACTGAACTCTGAGTGCAACAAACCCTCAGTACTGACCCTCTGACAGTGCAGCACTCCCTCAGTACTGACCATTTGTTAGTGCAGCACTACCTCAGTACTGACCCTCTGACAGTGCAGCACTCCCTCAGTACTGACCTTCTGACAGAGCAGCACTCCCTCAGTACTGAACTCTGAGTGCAAAAATCCCTCAGTACTGACCCTCTGACAGTGCAGTATTCCCTCACTACTGACCCTCTGACAGGGCAGCTCTCCCTCAGTACTGACCTCTGAGCGCAGCAATCCATTAGCACTGACCCTCTGACAGTGAAGCACTCCCTCAATACTGACCATTTCACAGGGCAGCACTCCCCCAATACTGACCATTTAAGAGTGCAGCACTCCCACAGGACTCACCCTCTGACAGTGCAACACTCCCTTAATACTGACCAATTAAAAGTGCAGCACTCCCTCAGTACTGACACTCTGACAGTGCAGCACTCCCTCAGTACTGACCCTCTGACAGTGCAGCACTCCATCAGTACTGACCATCCGACAGTACTGTTCTCCCTCAGTACTGACCCTCTGACAGTGCAGCACTCCATCAGTACTGAACCTCTGACAGGGCAGCATTCCCTCAATACTGACCCTCCGACAGTATAGCTCTCACTCAATACTGACCCTCTGACAGTGCAGCACTCCCTCAGTACTGAACTCTGAGTGCAACAAAACCTCAGTACTGACCCTCTGACAGTGCAGCACTCCCTCAGTACTTACCATTTGTTAGTGCAGCACTCCCTCAGTACTGACCCTCTGATAGTGCAGAACTCCCTCAGTACTGACCCTCTGACAGGGCAGATCTCGCTCAGTACTGACCTCTGAGCGCAGCAATCCATTAACACTGACCCTCTGACAGTGAAGCACTGCCTCAATACTGACCATTTCACAGGGCAGCCCTCCCCCAATACTGCCCATTTAACAGTGCAGCACTCCCACAGGACTCACCCTCTGACAGTGCAACACTCCCTTAATACTGACCAATTAAAAGTGCAGCACTCCCTCAGTACTGACACTCTGACAGTGCAGCACTCCATCAGTACTGACCCTCTGACAGTGCAGCACTCCCTCAGTACTGACCCTCTCACAGTGCAGCACTCCCTCAGTACTGACCCACTGACAGTGCAGCACTCCCTCAGTACTGACCCACTGACAGTGCAGCACTCCCTCAGTACTGACCCTCTGACAGGGCAGCACTCCCTCAATACTGACCCTCTGACAGGGCAGCACTCCCTCAGTACTGACCTCTGAGTGCAGCAATCCCTCAACACTGACCCTCTGACAGTGTAGCACTCCCGCAGTACTCACCCTGTGACAGTGCAGCACTCACTCAGTACTGACCCTCTGACAGTGCAGCACTCCCGCTGTACTGACACTCTGACAGTGCAGCACTCCCTCAGTACTGATCCTCTGACAGTGCAGCAATCCCTCAATACTGTCCATTTGTTAGTGCAGCACTCCCTCATTACTGACCCTCTGACAGTGCAGCACTCCCTCAGTACTGAACCTCTGACAGTGCAGCACTCCCTCAGTACTGACCTTCTGACAGTGCAGCACTCGCTCAGTACTGATCCTCTGACAGTGCAGTATTCCCTCAGTACTGACCCTCTGACAGTGCAGCAGTCCCTCAGTACTGACACTCTGACAGTGCAGCACTCCCTAAGTACTGACCCTCTGACAGTGCAGCACTCCCTCAGTACTGACCATCTGACAGTGCAGCACTCCCTCAGTACTGACCCTCTGACAGTGCAGCACTCCCTCAGTACTGACCCTCTGACAGGGCAGCAGTCCCTCAGTACTGACCTCTGAGCGCAGCAATCCATTAACACTGACCCTCTGACAGGGAAGCAATCCCTCAATACTGACCATTTCACAGGGCAGCACGCCCCCAATAATGACCATTTAACAGTGCAGCACTCCCACAGGACTCACCCTCTGACAGTGCAACACTCCCTTAATACTGACCAATTAAAAGTGTAGCACTCCCTCAGTACTGACCCTCAGACAGTGCAGCACTCCCTCAGTACTGACCCTCTGACAGTGCAGAACTCCCTCAGTACTGACCCTCTGACAGTGCAGCACTCCCTCAGTACTGACCCTCTGACAGTGCAGCACTCCATCAGTACTGAACCTCGGACAGGGCAGCATTCCCTAAAAAACTGACCCTCCGACAGTATAGCACTCACTCAATACTGACCCTCTGACAGTGCAGCACTCCCTCAGTAGTGACCCTCTGATAGTGCAGCACTCCCCCAGTACTGATCCCCCAACATTGCAGCACTCCCTCTATACTGAACCTCCGACAGTGCAGCACTCCCTCAGTTCTGACCCTCCGACAGTGCAGCACTCCCTCAGTACTGTCCATTTTATAGAGCAGCACTCCCTGAGTACTGACCGCAGACATTGTAGCATTCCCTCAGAACTGACCCACCGACAATGCAGCGCTCCTTCACTACTCACCCTCTGACAGTGCTACACTCCCTCAGTACTGACCCTCTGACAGGGCAGCACGCCCTCAGTACTGACCCTCTGACAGTGCAGCACTCTCTCAGTACTGACCTTCTGACAGTGCAGCACTCCCTCAGTACTGACCCTCTGACAGTGCAGCACTCCCTCAGTACTGACACTCTGACAGTGCAGCACACCCTCAGTACTGACCCTCTGACAGTGCAGCACTCCCTCAGTACTGACCCTCTGACAGTGCAGCACTCCCTCAGTACTGACCCTCTGACAGTGCAGCAGTCCCTCAGTACTGACCCTCTGACAGGGCAGCTCTCCCTCAGTACTGACCTCTGAGCGCAGCAATCCATTAACACTGACCCTCTGACAGTGAAGCACTCCCTCAATACTGACCCTCCGACAGTATAGCACTCACTCAGTACTGACCATGTGATAGTGCAGCACTCCCTCAGTACTGACCCTCTGACAGTGCAGCATTCCATCAGTACTGATCCTTTGACAGTGCAGCACGCCCTCAGTACTGACCCTCCGACCTTGCAGCACTCCCTCAATACTAACCCTCTGACTGTGCAGCACTCCCTCAATACTGACAATTTAACAGTGCAGCACTCCCTCAATACTGACCCTCTGACATTGCAGCATTCCCTCAGTACTGACCCTCTGACAGTGCAGCACTCCCTCAATACTGACCCACTGATAGTGCAGCACTCCCTCAGTACTGATCCTCTGACAGTGCAGCACACCCACAGTACTCAACCTCTGACAATGCAGCACTCCCTCAGTACTGACCCTGACAATGCAGCACTCCCTCAGTATATACACTCCGACAGTGCAGCACTCCCTCATTGCTGACCATTTAACAGTGAAACACTCCCTCAACACTGACCATTTAACACCGTAGTACTCACTCAGTACTGACCCTCTGACAGTGCAGCACTCCCTCACTAATGTCCATGTAACAGTGCAACACTCCCTCAACACTGACCATTTAACACCGCAGTACTCACTCAGTACTGACCCTCTGACAGTGCAGCACTCCCTCAGTACTGTCCATTTAATAGAGCACCACTCCCTGAGTACTGACCTCAGACAGTGTAGCACTGCCTCAGTACTGACCCTCTGACAGTGCAGCACTCCCTCACTACTCACCACAGACAGGGCAGCACTCCCTCAGTAGTGAATGTGTGACAGGGCAGCACTCCCTCAGTACTGACACTCTGAAAGTGCAGCACTCCCTCAGTACTGACCCTCTGACAGTGCAGCACTCACTCAGTACTGACCCTCTGAAAGTGCAGCACTCTCTCAGTACTGACCATGACAATGTAGCAGTCCCTCAGTACAAATCCTCTGACAGTGCAGCACTCTCCCAGTACTGACCATGACAATGCAGCACTCCCTCAGAACTGACCCTCTGACAGTGCAGCACTCCCTCAGTACTGACCATTTGTTAGTGCAGCACTCCCTCATTACTGACCCTCTGACAGTGCAGCACTCCCTCAGTACTGACCCTCTGACAGTGCAGCACTCCCTCAATACTGACCCTCTTACAGTGCAGCACTCCCTCAGTATTGTCCCTCTGACAGTGCAGCACTCCCTCAGTACTGACACTCTGACAGTGCAGCACTCCCTCAATACTGACCCTCTGACAGTGCAGCACTCCATCAGTACTGCCCTCTGACAGTGCAGTATTCCCTCAGTATTGTCCCTCTGACAGTGCAGCACTCCCTCAGTACTGACACTCTGACAGTGCAGCACTCCCTCAATACTGACCCTCTGACAGTGCAGCACTCCATCAGTACTGCCCTCTGTCAATGCAGCACTCCCTCAGTACTGACCATGACAATGTAGCAGTCCCTCAGTACTGACCCTCTGACAGTGCAGCACTCTCTCAGTACTGACCATGACAATGCAGCACTCCCTCAGTACTGACCGTTTGTTAGTGCAGCACTCCCTCGGTACTGACCCTCTGACAGTGCAGCACTCCCTCAATACTGACCCTCTGACAGTGCAGCACTCCCTCAGTACTGACTCTCTGACAGTGCAGTATTCCCTCAGTATTGACCCTCTGACAGTGCAGCACTCCCTCAATACTGACCCTCTGACAGTGCAGCACTCCATCAGTACTGCCCTCTGTCAATGCAGCACTCCCTCAGTACTGATCCTCTGACAGTGCAGCACTCACTCAATACTGACCCTCTGACAGTGCAGCATCCCATCAGTACTGACCGTCTGACAGTGCAGCATGCCCTCAATACTGACCCTCCGAGAGGGCAGCACTTCCTCAATACTGACCCACCGACAGTGCAGCACTCCCTCAGTTCTGACCCTCCGACAGTGCAGCACTCCCTCAGTACTGACCATACGACAGTATAGCCCTCACTCAATACTGACCATCTGACAGTGCAGCACTCCCTCAGTACTCACCCTCTGACTGTGCAGCACTCCCTCAATACTGACCATTTAAAGGTGCAGCACTCCCTCAGTACTGACCCTCTGACAGTGCAGCACACCCACAGTACTCACCCTCTGACAATGCAGTTCTCCCTCAGTACTGACCCTGACAATGCAGCACTCCCTCAGTACACACACTCTGACAGTGCAGCACTCCCTCAGTACTGACACTCCGACAGTGCAGCACTCCCACATCACTGAACATTTAACACCGCCGAACTCATTCAGTACTGATCCTCCAACAGTGCAGCACTCCCTCAATGCTGACCATTTAACAGTGCAACACTCCCTCAACACTGATCATTTAACACCGTAGTACTAACTCAGTACTGACCCTCTGACACTGCAGCACGCCCTCACTACTGTCCATTTAACAGTGCAACACTCCCTCAACACTGACCATTTAACAGAGCAGTACTCACTCAGTACTGAACCTCTCACAGTGCAGCACTCCCTCAGTACTGTCCATTTTATAGAGCAGCACTCCCTGAGTACTGACCGCAGACAGTGTAGCATTCCCTCAGATCTGACCCACCGACAATGCAGCGCTCCTTCACTACTCACCCTCTGACAGTGCAACACTCCCTCAGTACTGACCCTCTGACAGGGCAGCACGCCCTCAGTACTGACCCTCTGACAGTGCAGCACTCTCTCAGTACTGACCTTCTGACAGTGCAGCACTCCCTCAGTACTGACACTCTGACAGTGCAGCACTCCCTCAGTACTGACCCTCTGACAGTGCAGCACTCCCTCAGTACTGACCCTCTGACAGTGCAGCACTCCCTCAGTACTGACCTTCTGACAGGGCAGCTCTCCCTCAGTACTGACCTCTGAGCGCAGCAATCCATTAACACTGACCCTCTGACAGTGAAGCACTCCCTCAATACTGACCCTCTGACAGTGCAGCATTCCATCAGTACTGATCCTTTGACAGTGCAGCACGCCCTCAGTACTGACCCTCCGACAGTGCTGCAATCCCTCAATACTAACCCTCTGACTGTGCAGCACTCCCTCAATACTGACAATTTAACAGTGCAGCACACCCTCAATACTGACCCTCTGACATTGCAGCATTCCCTCAGTACTGACCCTCTGACAGTGCAGCACACCCACAGTACTCACCCTCTGACAATGCAGCACTCCCTCAGTACTGACCCTGACAATGCAGCACTCCCTCAGTATATACACTCCGACAGTGCAGCACTCCCTCATTGCTGACCATTTAACAGTGAAACACTCCCTCAACACTGACCATTTAACACCGTAGTACTCACTCAGTACTGACCCTCTGACACTGCAGCACTCCCTCACTACTGTCCATGTAACAGTGCAACACTCCCTCAACACTGACCATTTAACACCGCAGTACTCACTCAGTACTGACCCTCTGACAGTGCAGCACTCCCTCAGTACTGTCCATTTAATAGAGCACCACTCCCTGAGTACTGACCTCAGACAGTGTAGCACTGCCTCAGTACTGACCCTCTGACAGTGCAGCACTCCCTCACTACTCACCTCTGACAGGGCAGCACTCCCTCAGTAGTGAATGTGTGACAGGGCAGCACTCCCACAGTACTGACCCTCTGACAGTGCAGCACTCACTCAGAACTGACCCTCTGACAGTGCAGCACTCCCTCAGTACTGACCGTTTGTTAGTGCAGCACTCCCTCATTACTGACCCTCTGACAGTGCAGCACTCCCTCAGTACTGACCCTCTGACAGTGCAGCACTCCCTCAGTACTGACCGTTTGTTAGTGCAGCACTCCCTCATTACTGACCCTCTGACAGTGCAGCACTCCCTCAGTACTGACCCTCTGACAGTGCAGCACTCCCTCAGTACTGACCGTTTGTTAGTGCAGCACTCCCTCATTACTGACCCTCTGACAGTGCAGCACTCCCTCAGTTCTGACCCTCTGACAGTGCAGCACTCCCTCAGGACTGACCTTCTGACAGTGCAGCACTCCCTCAGTACTCAACCTCTGACAGTGCAGCACTCCCTCAGTACTGACACTCTGACAGTGCAGTATTCCCTCAGTATTGACCCTCTGACAGTGCAGCACTCCCTCAGTACTGACACTCTGACAGTGCAGCACTCCCTCAATACTGACCCTCTGACAGTGCAGCACTCCATCAGTACTGCCCTCTGTCAATGCAGCACTCCCTCAGTACTGACCATGACAATGCAGCACTCCCTCAGTACTGACACTCTGACAGTGCAGCACTCCCTCGGTACTGACCCTCTGACAGTGCAGCACTCCCTCAATACTGACCCTCTGACAGTGCAGCACTCCCTCAGTACTGACCCTCTGACAGTGCAGCACTCCCTCAATACTGACCCTCTGACAGTGCAGCACTCCCTCAGTACTGACCCTCTGACAGTGCAGTATTCCCTCAGTATTGACCCTCTGACAGTGCAGCACTCCCTCAATACTGACCCTCTGACAGTGCAGCACTCCATCAGTACTGCCCTCTGTCAATGCAGCACTCCCTCAGTACTGATCCTTTGACAGTGCAGCACTAACTCAATACTGACCCTCTGACAGTGCAGCATCCCATCAGTACTGACCGTCTGACAGTGCAGCATGCCCTCAATACTGACCCTCCGAGAGGGCAGCACTCCCTCAATACTGACCCTCCGACAGTGCAGCACTCCCTCAGTTCTGACCCTCCGACAGTGCAGCACTCCCTCAGTACTGACCATCTGACAGTATAGCCCTCACTCAATACTGACCATCTGACAGTGCAGCACTCCCTCAATACTCACCCTCTGACTGTGCAGCACTCCCTCAATACTGACCATTTAAAGGTGCAGCACTCCCTCAGTACTGACCCTCTGACAGTGCAGCACACCCACAGTACTCACCCTCTGACAATGCAGTTCTCCCTCAGTACTGACCCTGACAATGCAGCACTCCCTCAGTACACACACTCTGACAGTGCAGCACTCCCTCAGTACTGATCCTCCAACAGTGCAGCACTCCCTCAATGCTGACCATTTAACAGTGCAACACTCCCTCAACACTGATCATTTAACACCGTAGTACTATCTCAGTACTGACCCTCTGACAGTGCAGCACTCCCTCACTACTGTCCATTTAACAGTGCAACACTCCCTCAACACTGACCATTTAACACCGCAGTACTCACTCAGTACTGAACCTCTCACAGTGCAGCACTCCCTCAGTACTGTCCATTTTATAGAGCAGCACTCCCTGAGTACTGACCGCAGACAGTGTAGCACTCCCTCAGAACTGACCCACCGACAATGCAGCGCTCCTTCACTACTCACCCTCTGACAGTGCAACACTCCCTCAGTACTGACACTCTGACAGTGCAGCACTCCCTCGGTACTGACCCTCTGACAGTGCAGCACTCCCTCAATACTGACCCTCTGACAGTGCAGCACTCCCTCAGTACTGACCCTCTGACAGTGCAGCACTCCCTCAATACTGACCCTCTGACAGTGCAGCACTCCCTCAGTACTGACCCTCTGACAGTGCAGTATTCCCTCAGTATTGACCCTCTGACAGTGCAGCACTCCCTCAATACTGACCCTCTGACAGTGCAGCACTCCATCAGTACTGCCCTCTGTCAATGCAGCACTCCCTCAGTACTGATCCTTTGACAGTGCAGCACTAACTCAATACTGACCCTCTGACAGTGCAGCATCCCATCAGTACTGACCGTCTGACAGTGCAGCATGCCCTCAATACTGACCCTCCGAGAGGGCAGCACTCCCTCAATACTGACCCTCCGACAGTGCAGCACTCCCTCAGTTCTGACCCTCCGACAGTGCAGCACTCCCTCAGTACTGACCGTCTGACAGTATAGCCCTCACTCAATACTGACCATCTGACAGTGCAGCACTCCCTCAATACTCACCCTCTGACTGTGCAGCACTCCCTCAATACTGACCATTTAAAGGTGCAGCACTCCCTCAGTACTGACCCTCTGACAGTGCAGCACACCCACAGTACTCACCCTCTGACAATGCAGTTCTCCCTCAGTACTGACCCTGACAATGCAGCACTCCCTCAGTACACACACTCTGACAGTGCAGCTCTCCCTCAGTACTGATCCTCCAACAGTGCAGCACTCCCTCAATGCTGACCATTTAACAGTGCAACACTCCCTCAACACTGATCATTTAACACCGTAGTACTATCTCAGTACTGACCCTCTGACAGTGCAGGACTCCCTCACTACTGTCCATTTAACAGTGCAACACCCCCTCAACACTGACCATTTAACAGCGCAGTACTCACTCAGTACTGAACCTCTCACAGTGCAGCACTCCCTCAGTACTGTCCATTTTATAGAGCAGCACTCCCTGAGTACTGACCGCAGACAGTGTAGCACTCCCTCAGAACTGACCCACCGACAATGCAGCGCTCCTTCACTACTCACCCTCTGACAGTGCAACACTTCCTCAGTACTGACCCTCTGACAGGGCAGCACGCCCTCAGTACTGACCCTCTGACAGTGCAGCAGTCCCTCAGTACTGACCTTCTGACAGTGCAGCACTCCCTCAGTACTGACCCTCTGAGAGTGCAGCACTCCCTCAGTACTGACACTCTGAAAGTGCAGCACTCCCTCAGTACTGACCCTCTGACAGTGCAGCACTCCCTCAGTACTGACCCTCTGACAGTGCAGCACTCCCTCAGTACTGACCCTCTGACAGTGCAGCATTCCATCAGTACTGATCCTTTGACAGTGCAGCACGCCCTCAGTACTGACCCTCCGACCTTGCAGCACTCCCTCAATACTAACCCTCTGACTGTGCAGCACTCCCTCAATACTGACAATTTAACAGTGCAGCACTCCCTCAATACTGACCCTCTGACATTGCAGCATTCCCTCAGTACTGACCCTCTGACAGTGCAGCACTCCCTCAATACTGACCCACTGATAGTGCAGCACTCCCTCAGTACTGATCCTCTGACAGTGCAGCACACCCACAGTACTCAACCTCTGACAATGCAGCACTCCCTCAGTACTGACCCTGACAATGCAGCACTCCCTCAGTATATACACTCCGACAGTGCAGCACTCCCTCATTGCTGACCATTTAACAGTGAAACACTCCCTCAACACTGACCATTTAACACCGTAGTACTCACTCAGTACTGACCCTCTGACAGTGCAGCACTCCCTCACTAATGTCCATGTAACAGTGCAACACTCCCTCAACACTGACCATTTAACACCGCAGTACTCACTCAGTACTGACCCTCTGACAGTGCAGCACTCCCTCAGTACTGTCCATTTAATAGAGCACCACTCCCTGAGTACTGACCTCAGACAGTGTAGCACTGCCTCAGTACTGAGCCTCTGACAGTGCAGCACTCCCTCACTACTCACCTCTGACCGGGCAGCACTCCCTCAGTAGTGAATGTGTGACAGGGCAGCACTCCCTCAGTACTGACACTCTGAAAGTGCAGCACTCCCTCAGTACTGACCCTCTGACAGTGCAGCACTCACTCAGTACTGACCCTCTGAAAGTGCAGCACTCTCTCAGTACTGACCATGACAATGTAGCAGTCCCTCAGTACAAATCCTCTGACAGTGCAGCACTCTCCCATTACTGACCATGACAATGCAGCACTCCCTCAGAACTGACCCTCTGACAGTGCAGCACTCCCTCAGTACTGACCATTTGTTAGTGCAGCACTCCCTCATTACTGACCCTCTGACAGTGCAGCACTCCCTCAGTACTGACCCTCTGACAGTGCAGCACTCCCTCAGTACTGACCCTCTTACAGTGCAGCACTCCCTCAGTACTGACCTTCTGACAGTGAGGCACTCCCTCAGTACTGAACCTCTGACAGTGCAGCACTCCCTCAGTACTGACCCTCTGACAGTGCAGTATTCCCTCAGTATTGACCCTCTGACAGTGCAGCACTCCCTCAGTACTGACACTCTGACAGTGCAGCACTCCCTCAATACTGACCCTCTGACAGTGCAGCACTCCATCAGTACTGCCCTCTGTCAATGCAGCACTCCCTCAGTACTGACCATGACAATGTAGCAGTCCCTCAGTACTGACCCTCTGACAGTGCAGCACTCTCTCAGTACTGACCATGACAATGCAGCACTCCCTCAGTACTGACCGTTTGTTAGTGCAGCACTCCCTCGGTACTGACCCTCTGACAGTGCAGCACTCCCTCAATACTGACCCTCTGACAGTGCAGCACTCCCTCAGTACTGACCCTCTGACAGTGCAGTATTCCCTCAGTATTGACCCTCTGACAGTGCAGCACTCCCTCAATACTGACCCTCTGACAGTGCAGCACTCCATCAGTACTGCCCTCTGTCAATGCAGCACTCCCTCAGTACTGATCCTCTGACAGTGCAGCACTCACTCAATACTGACCCTCTGACAGTGCAGCATCCTATCAGTACTGACCGTCTGACAGTGCAGCATGCCCTCAATACTGACCCTCCGAGAGGGCAGCACTTCCTCAATACTGACCCACCGACAGTGCAGCACTCCCTCAGTTCTGACCCTCCGACAGTGCAGCACTCCCTCAGTACTGACCATACGACAGTATAGCCCTCACTCAATACTGACCATCTGACAGTGCAGCACTCCCTCAATACTCACCCTCTGACTGTGCAGCACTCCCTCAATACTGACCATTTAAAGGTGCAGCACTCCCTCAGTACTGACCCTCTGACAGTGCAGCACACCCACAGTACTCACCCTCTGACAATGCAGTTCTCCCTCAGTACTGACCCTGACAATGCAGCACTCCCTCAGTACACACACTCTGACAGTGCAGCACTCCCTCAGTACTGACACTCCGACAGTGCAGCACTCCCACATCACTGAACATTTAACACCGCCGAACTCATTCAGTACTGATCCTCCAACAGTGCAGCACTCCCTCAATGCTGACCATTTAACAGTGCAACACTCCCTCAACACTGATCATTTAACACCGTAGTACTAACTCAGTACTGACCCTCTGACACTGCAGCACGCCCTCACTACTGTCCATTTAACAGTGCAACACTCCCTCAACACTGACCATTTAACAGAGCAGTACTCACTCAGTACTGAACCTCTCACAGTGCAGCACTCCCTCAGTACTGTCCATTTTATAGAGCAGCACTCCCTGAGTACTGACCGCAGACAGTGTAGCATTCCCTCAGAACTGACCCACCGACAATGCAGCGCTCCTTCACTACTCACCCTCTGACAGTGCAACACTCCCTCAGTACTGACCCTCTGACAGGGCAGCACGCCCTCAGTACTGACCCTCTGACAGTGCAGCACTCTCTCAGTACTGACCTTCTGACAGTGCAGCACTCCCTCAGTACTGACACTCTGACAGTGCAGCACTCCCTCAGTACTGACCCTCTGACAGTGCAGCACTCCCTCAGTACTGACCCTCTGACAGTGCAGCACTCCCTCAGTACTGAACCTCTGACAGGGCAGCTCTCCCTCAGTACTGACCTCTGAGCGCAGCAATCCATTAATACTGACCCTCTGACAGTGAAGCACTCCCTCAATACTGACCCTCTGACAGTGCAGCATTCCATCAGTACTGATCCTTTGACAGTGCAGCACGCCCTCAGTACTGACCCTCCGACAGTGCAGCAATCCCTCAATACTAACCCTCTGACTGTGCAGCACTCCCTCAATACTGACAATTTAACAGTGCATCACACCCTCAATACTGACCCTCTGACATTGCAGCATTCCCTCAGTACTGACCCTCTGACAGTGCAGCACACCCACAGTACTCACCCTCTGACAATGCAGCACTCCCTCAGTACTGACCCTGACAATGCAGCACTCCCTCAGTATATACCCGACAGTGCAGCTCTCCATCAGTACTGACCCTCTGACAGTGCAACACTCCCTCAATCCTAGCCCTCTGACTGTGCAGCACTCCCTGAATACTGACCATTTAAGGTGCAGCACTCCTCAGTACTGACCCACTGACAGTGCAGCACTCCCTCAGTACTGACCCTCTGACAGGGCAGCACTCCCTCAGTACTGACCCTCTGACAGTGTAGCACTCCCTCAGTACTGACCCTCTTATAGTGCAGCACTCCCAAAGTACTGACCCTCTGACAGTGCGGCACTCCCTCAGTGCTGACCCTCTGACAGTGCAGCCCTCCCTCAGTACTGATCATCTGACAGTGCAGCACTCCCTCAATACTGACTCTCTGACAGTGCAGCACTCCCTCAATACTGACTATCTGACAGTGCAGCACTCCCTCAATAGTGACGCTCTGACAGTGCAGCACGCCCTCAATACTGACCATTTAATAGTGCAGCACTCCTCAATACTCACCATTTAACAATGCAGCAGTCCCTCAATTCTGACCCTCCGACAGTATAGCACTCACTCAATACTGACTCTGTGACAGTGCAGCACTCACTCAGTACTGACCCTCTGACAGTGCAGCACTCCCTCAGTACTGACCCTCCGACAGTTCAGCACTCCCTCAATACTGACCCTCTGATAGTGCAGCACTCCCTTAGTACTGACCCTCTGACAGTGCAGCACTCCATCAGTACTGACCCTCTGACAGTGCAGCACTCCCTCAGTACTGACCCTCTGACAGTGCAGCACTCCCTCAGTACTGACCCTCTGACAGTGCAGCACTCCATCAGTGCTGACCCTCTGACAGTGCAGCACTCCCTCAGTACTGACCCTCTGACAGTGCAGCATTCCCTCAGTACTGACCCTCTGACTGTGCAGCACGCCCTCAGTACTGACCCTCCGACAGTGCAGCACTCCCTCAATACTGACCCTCCGACAGTGCAGCACTCCCTTAGTTCTGACCCTCCGACAGTGCAGCACTCCCTCAATACTGACCCTCCGACAGTGCAGCACTCCATCAGTACTGACCCTCTGACAGTGCAGCACTCCCTCAATCCTAGCCCTCTGACTGTGCAGCACTCCCTGAATACTGACCATTTAAAGGTGCAGCACTCCCTCAGTACTGACCCTCTGACAGTGCGGCACTCCCTCAGTACTGATCCTTTGACAGTGCAGCACTAACTCAATACTGACCCTCTGACAGTGCAGCATCTCATCAGTACTGACCGTCTGACAGTGCAGCATGCCCTCAATACTGACCCTCCGAGAGGGCAGCACTCCCTCAATACTGACCCTCCGACAGTGCGGCACTCCCTCAGTTCTGACCCTCCGACAGTGCAGCACTCCCTCAGTACTGACCATCCGACAGTATAGCCCTCACTCAATACTGACCATCTGACAGTGCAGCACTCCCTCAATACTCACCCTCTGACTGTGCAGCACTCCCTCAATACTGACCATTTAAAGGTGCAGCACTCCCTCAGTACTGACCCTCTGACAGTGCAGCACACCCACAGTACTCACCCTCTGACAATGCAGTTCTCCCTCAGTACTGACCCTGACAATGCAGCACTCCCTCAGTACACACACTCTGACAGTGCAGCACTCCCTCAGTACTGATCCTCCAACAGTGCAGCACTCCCTCAATGCTGACCATTTAACAGTGCAACACTCCCTCAACACTGATCATTTAACACCGTAGTACTATCTCAGTACTGACCCTCTGACAGTGCAGCACTCCCTCACTACTGTCCATTTAACAGTGCAACACTCCCTCAACACTGACCATTTAACAGCGCAGTACTCACTCAGTACTGAACCTCTCACAGTGCAGCACTCCCTCAGTACTGTCCATTTTATAGAGCAGCACTCCCTGAGTACTGACCGCAGACAGTGTAGCACTCCCTCAGAACTGACCCACCGACAATGCAGCGCTCCTTCACTACTCACCCTCTGACAGTGCAACACTCCCTCAGTACTGACCCTCTGACAGGGCAGCACGCCCTCAGTACTGACCCTCTGACAGTGCAGCACTCTCTCAGTACTGACCTTCTGACAGTGCAGCACTCCCTCAGTACTGACCCTCTGAGAGTGCAGCACTCCCTCAGTACTGACACTCTGAAAGTGCAGCACTCCCTCAGTACTGACCCTCTGACAGTGCAGCACTCCCTCAGTACTGACCCTCTGACAGTGCAGCACTCCCTCAGTACTGACCCTCTGACAGGGCAGCTCTCCCTCAGTACTGAACTCTGAGCGCAGCAATCCATTAACACTGACCCTCTGACAGTGAAGCAATCCCTCAATACTGACCATTTCACAGGGCAGCACGCCCCCAATACTGACCATTTAACAGTGCAGCACTCCCACAGGACTCACCCTCTGACAGTGCAACACTCCCTTAATACTGACCAATTAAAAGCGCAGCACTCCCTCAGTACTGACCCTCTGACAGTGCAGCACTCCCTCAGTACTGACCCTCCGACAGTACTGCACTCCCTCAGTACTGACCCTCTGATAGTGCAGCACTCCCTCAGTACTGACCCTCTGACAGTGCAGCACTCCCTCAGTACTGACCTTCTGACAGTGCAGCACTCCCTCAGTACTGAACCTCTGACAGTGCAGCACTCCCTCAGTACTGACGCTCTGACAGTGCAGTATTCCCTCAGTATTGACCCTCTGACAGTGCAGCACTCCCTCAGTACTGACACTCTGACAGTGCAGCACTCCCTCAATACTGACCCTCTGACAGTGCAGCACTCCATCAGTACTGCCCTCTGTCAATGCAGCACTCCCTCAGTACTGACCATGACAATGTAGCAGTCCCTCAGTACTGACCCTCTGACAGTGCAGCACTCTCTCAGTACTGACCATGACAATGCAGCACTCCCTCAGTACTGACCGTTTGTTAGTGCAGCACTCCCTCGGTACTGACCCTCTGACAGTGCAGCACTCCCTCAATACTGACCCTCTGACAGTGCAGCACTCTTCAGTACTGACCCTCTGACAGTCCAGCACTCCCTCAGTACTGACCCTCTGACAGGGCAGCTCTCCCTCAGTACTGACCTCTGAGCGCAGCAATCCATTAACACTGACCCTCTGACAGTGAAGCACTCCCTCAATAATGACCATTTCACAGGGCAGCACTCCCACAGGACTCACCCTCTGACAGTGCAACACTCCCTTAATACTGACCAATTAAAAGCGCAGCACTCCCTCAGTACTGACCCTCTGACAGTGCAGCACTCCCTCAGTACTGACCCTCCGACAGTACTGCACTCCCTCAGTACTGACCCTCTGATAGTGCAGCACTCCCTCAGTACTGACCCTCTGACAGTGCAGCACTCCATCAGTACTGACCCTCTGACAGTGCAGCACTCCCTCAGTACTGACCCTCTGACAGTGCAGCATTCCATCAGTGCTGACCCTCTGACAGTGCAGCACTCCCTCAGTACTGACCCTCTGACAGTGCAGCATTCCCTCAGTACTGACCCTCTGACTGTGCAGCACGCCCTCAGTACTGACCCTCCGACAGTGCAGCACTCCCTCAATACTGACCCTCCGACGGTGCAGCACTCCCTTATTTCTGACCCTCCGACAATGCAGCACTCCCTCAGTGCTGACCCTCCGAAAGTGAAGCACTCCTTCAATACTGACCCTCCGACAGTGCAGCACTCCATCAGTACTGACCCTCTGACAGTGCAGCACTCCCTCAATCCTAGCCCTCTGACTGTGCAGCACTCCCTGAATACTGACCATTTAAAGGTGCAGCACTCCCTCAGTACTGACCCACTGACAGTGCAGCACTCCCTCAGTACTGACCCTCTGACAGGGCAGCACTCCCTCAGTACTGACCCTCTGACAGTGTAGCACTCCCTCAGTACTGACCCTCTGACAGTGCAGCACTCCCAAAGTACTGACCCTCTGACAGTGCGGCACTCCCTCAGTACTGACCCTCTGACAGTGCAGCACTCCCTCAGTACTGACCCTCTGACAGTGCAGCACTCCCTCAATCCTTGCCCTCTGACTGTGCAGCACTCCCTGAATCCTGACCATTTAAAGGTGCAGCACTCCCTCAGTACTGACCCACTGACAGTGCAGCACTCCCTCAGTACTGACCCTCTGACAGGGCAGCACTCCCTCAGTAATGACCCTCTGACAGTGCAGCACTCCCAAAGTACTGACCCTCTGAGAGTGCGGCACTCCCTCAGTACTGACCCTCTGACAGTGCAGCCCTCTCTCAGTACTGATCATCTGACAGTGCAGCACTCCCTCAATACTGACCATCTGACAGTGCAGCACTCCCTCAGTACTGACCCTCTGACAGTGCAGCACGCCCTCAATGCTGACCATTTAGTAGTGCAGCACTCAATCAGCACTGACCCTCTGACAGTCCAGCACTCCCTCAGTACTGACCCTCTGACAGTGCAGCACTCCCTCAGTACTGACCCTCTGACAGGGCAGCTCTCCCTCAGTACTGACCTCTGAGCGCAGCAATCCATTAACACTGACCCTCTGACAGTGAAGCACTCCCTCAATAATGACCATTTCACAGGGCAGCACTCCCACAGGACTCACCCTCTGACAGTGCAACACTCCCTTAATACTGACCAATTAAAAGCGCAGCACTCCCTCAGTACTGACCCTCTGACAGTGCAGCACTCCCTCAGTACTGACCCTCCGACAGTACTGCACTCCCTCAGTACTGACCCTCTGATAGTGCAGCACTCCCTCAGTACTGACCCTCTGACAGTGCAGCACTCCATCAGTACTGACCCTCTGACAGTGCAGCACTCCCTCAGTACTGACCCTCTGACAGTGCAGCATTCCATCAGTGCTGACCCTCTGACAGTGCAGCACTCCCTCAGTACTGATCCTCTGACAGTGCAGCACTCCCTCAGTACTGACCCTCTGACAGTGCAGCATTCCCTCAGTACTGACCCTCTGACTGTGCAGCACGCCCTCAGTACTGACCTTCTGACAGTGCAGCACTCCCTCAATACTGACCCTCCGACGGTGCAGCACTCCCTTATTTCTGACCCTCCGACAATGCAGCACTCCCTCAGTGCTGACCCTCCGAAAGTGAAGCACTCCCTCAATACTGACCCTCCGACAGTGCAGCACTCCCTCAGTACTGACCCTCTGACAGTGCAGCACTCCCTCAATCCTAGCCCTCTGACTGTGCAGCACTCCCTGAATACTGACCAATTAAAGGTGCAGCACTCCCTCAGTACTGACCCACTGACAGTGCAGCACTCCCTCAGTACTGACCCTCTGACAGGGCAGCACTCCCTCAGTACTGACCCTCTGACAGTGTAGCACTCCCTCAGTACTGACCCTCTGACAGTGCAGCACTCCCAAACTACTGACCCTCTGACAGTGCGGCACTCCCTCAGTACTGACCCTCTGACAGTGCAGCCCTCCCTCAGTACTGATCATCTGACAGTGCAGCACTCCCTCAATACTGACTCTCTGACAGTGCAGCACTCCCTCAATACTGACTATCTGACAGTGCAGCACTCCCTCAATAGTGACGCTCTGACAGTGCAGCACTCCTCAATACTCACCATTTAACAATGCAGCAGTCCCTCAATTCTGACCCTCCGACAGTATAGCACTCACTCAATACTGACTCTGTGACAGTGCAGCACTCCCTCAGTACTGACCCTCTGACAGTGCAGCACTCCCGTAGTACTGACCCTCCGACAGTTCAGCACTCCCTCTATACTGACCCTCTGATAGTGCAGCACTCCCTCAGTACTGACCCTCTGACAGTGCAGCACTCCATCAGTACTGACCCTCTGACAGTGCAGCACTCCCTCAGTACTGACCCTCTGACAGTGCAGCACTCCATCAGTGCTGACCCTCTGACAGTGCAGCACTCCCTCAGTACTGACCCTCTGACAGTGCAGCGCTCCCTCAGTACTGACCCTCTGACAGTGCAGCATTCCCTCAGTACTGACCCTCTGACTGTGCAGCACGCCCTCAGTACTGACCCTCCGACAGTGCAGCACTCCCTCAATACTGACCCTCCGACAGTGCAGCACTCCCTTAGTTCTGACCCTCCGACAGTGCAGCACTCCCTCAGTGCTGACCCTCCGAAAGTGAAGCACTCCCTCAATACTGACCCTCCGACAGTGCAGCACTCCATCAGTACTGACCCTCTGACAGTGCAGCACTCCCTCAATCCTAGCCCTCTGACTGTGCAGCACTCCCTGAATACTGACCATTTAAAGGTGCAGCACTCCCTCAGTACTGACCCTCTGACAGTGCGGCACTCCCTCAGTACTGACCCTCTGACAGTGCAGCCCTCCCTCAGTACTGATCATCTGACAGTGCAGCACTCCCTCAATACTGACTCTCTGACAGTGCAGCACTCCCTCAATACTGACTATCTGACAGTGCAGCACTCCCTCAATAGTGACACTCTGACAGTGCAGCACGCCCTCAATACTGACCATTTAATAGTGCAGCACTCCTCAATACTCACCATTTAACAATGCAGCAGTCCCTCAATTCTGACCCTCCGACAGTATAGCACTCACTCAATACTGACTCTGCGACAGTGGAAAACTCCTTCAGTACTGACCCTCTGACAGTGCAGCACTCCCTCAGTACTGACCCTCCGAAAGTTCAGCACTCCCTCAATACTAACCCTCTGACTGTGCAGCACTCCCTCAATACTGACAATTTAACAGTGCAGCACTCCCTCAGTACTGACCCTCTGACAGTGCAGCATACCCTCAGTACACACACTGTGACAGTGTAGCACTCCCTCAGTACTGACCCTCTTTCAGTGCAGCACTCCTTCAATACTGACCCTCTAAAAGTGCAGCACGCCCTCAATACTGAACACTTAATAGTGCAGCACTCCCTCAACAATGACCTTTTAACAGTGCAGCACTCCCTCAGTACTGACCCTCTGACAGTGCAGCACTCCCTCAATACTCACCCTCTGTCAGTGCAGCACTCCCTCAATACTGACCCTCTGACAGTGCAGCACTCCCTCAGTACTGACCCTCTGACAGTGCAGCTCTCACTCAGCACTGACCCTCTGACAGGGCAGCACTCCCTCAATACTGACTTCTGACAGTGCAGCAATCCCTCAACACTGACCTTCTGACAGTGCTGCCCTCCCTCATTGCTGTCCATTTAATAGTGCAGCACTCCTCAATACTCACCATTTAACAATGCAGCACTCACTCAATACTGACCCTGTGACAGTGCAGCACTCACTCAATACTGACCCTGTGACAGTGCAGCACTCCCTCAGTACTGACCCTCTGACAGTGCAGCACTCCCTCAGTACTGACCCTCTGACAGTGCAGCACGCCCTCAGTACTGACACTCCGACAGTGCAGCACTCCCTTAATACTAACCCTCTGACTGTGCAGCACTCCCTCAATACTGACAATTTAACAGTGCAGCACTCCCTCAATACTGACCCACTGACAGTGCAGCACTCCCTCAGTACTGACCCTCTGAGTGCAGCACACCCACAGTACTCACCCTCTGACAATGCAGCACTCCCTCAGTACTCACCCTCTGACAGTGCAGCACTCCCTCAGTACTGACCCTCTAACAGTGCAGCACTCCCTCAGTACTGACCCTCTGACAGTGCAGCACTCCCTCAGTACTGATCCTCTGACAGTGCAGCACACCCTCAATCCTTGCCCTCTGACTGTGCAGCACTCCCTGAATACTGACCATTTAAAGGTGCAGCACTCCCTCAGTACTGACCCACTGACAGTGCAGCACTCCCTCAGTACTGACCCTCTGACAGGGCAGCACTCCCTCAGTACTGACCCTCTGACAGTGCAGCACTCCCAAAGTACTGACCCTCTGACAGTGCGGCACTCCCTCAGTACTGACCCTCTGACAGTGCAGCCCTCCCTCAGTACTGATCATCTGACAGTGCAGCACTCCCTCAATACTGACCTTCTGACAGTGCAGCACTCCCTCAGTACTGACCCTCTGACAGGGCAGCACGCCCTCAATGCTGACCATTTAATAGTGCAGCACTCACTCAGCACTGACCCTCTGACAGTGCAGCACTCCCTCAGTAATGACCCTCTGACAGTGCAGCACTCCCTCAGTACTGACCCTCTGACAGGGCAGCTCTCCCTCAGTACTGACCTCTGAGCGCAGCAATCCATTAACACTGACCCTCTGACAGTGAAGCACTCCTTCAATAATGACCATTTCACAGTGCAGCACTCCCACAGGACTCACCCTCTGACAGTGTAACACTCCCTTAATACTGACCAATTAAAAGCGCAGCACTCCCTCAGTACTGACCCTCTGACAGTGCAGCACTCCCTCAGTACTGACCCTCCGACAGTACTGCACTCCCTCAGTACTGACCCTCTGATAGTGCAGCACTCCCTCAGTACTGACCCTCTGACAGTGCAGCACTCCATCAGTACTGACCCTCTGACAGTGCAGCAGTCCCTCAGTACTGACCCTCTGACAGTGCAGCACTCCATCAGTACTGACCCTCTGACAGTGCAGCACTCCCTCAGTACTGACCCTCTGACAGTGCAGCACTCCCTCTGTACTGACCCTCTGACAGTGCAGCATTCCCTCAGTACTGACCCTCTGACTGTGCAGCACGCCCTCAGTACTGACCCTCCGACAGTGCAGCACTCCCTCAATACTGACCCTCCGACAGTGCAGCACTCCCTTAGTTCTGACCGTCCGACAGTGCAGCACTCCCTCAGTACTGACCCTCCGAAAGTGAAGCACTCCCTCAATACTGACCCTCCGACAGTGCAGCACTCCATCAGTAATGACCCTCTGACAGTGCAGCACTCCCTCAGTTTTGACCCTCTGACAGTGCAGCCCTCCCTCAGTACTGATCATCTGACAGTGCAGCACTCCCTCAATACTGACTCTCTGACAGTGCAGCACTCCCTCAATACTGACTATCTGACAGTGCAGCACTCCCTCAATAGTGACGCTCTGACAGTGCAGCACTCCCTCAATACTCACCCTCTGTCAGTGCAGCACGCCCTCAATACTGAACACTTAATAGTGCAGCACTCCCTCAACAATGACCTTTTAACAGTGCAGCACTCCCTCAGTACTGACCCTCTGACAGTGCAGCACTCCCTCAGTACTGACCCTCTGACAGTGCAGCTCTCCCTCAGTACTGACCCTCTGACAGTGCAGCACTCCCTCAGTACTGACCCTCTGACAGTGCAGCACTCACTCAGCACTGACCCTCTGACAGGGCAGCACTCCCTCAATACTGACTTCTGACAGTGCAGCAGTCCCTCAACACTGACCTTCTGACAGTGCTGCCCTCCCTCATTGCTGTCCATTTAATAGTGCAGCACTCCTCAATACTCACCATTTAACAATGCAGCACTCAATCAATACTGACCCTGTGACAGTGCAGCACTCACTCTATACTGACCCTGTGACAGTGCAGCACTCCCTCAGTACTGACCCTCTGACAGTGCAGCACTCCCTCAGTACTGACCCTCTGACAGTGCAGCACGCCCTCAGTACTGACCCTCCGACAGTGCAGCACTCCCTTAATACTAACCATCTGACTGTGCAGCACTCCCTCAATACTGACAATTTAACAGTGCAGCACTCCCTCAATACTGACCCACTGACAGTGCAGCACTCCCTCAGTACTGACCCTCTGAGTGCAGCACACCCACAGTACTCACACTCTGACAATGCAGCACTCCCTCAGTACTCACCCTCTGACAGTGCAGCACTCCCTCAGTACTGACCCTCTGACAGTGCAGCACTCCCTCAGTACTGACCCTCTAACAGTGCAGCACTCCCTCAGTACTGACCCTCTAACAGTGCAGCACCCCCTCAGTACTGACCCTCTGACAGTGCAGCACTCCCTCAGTACTGATCCTCTGACAGTGCAGCACTCCCACAGTACTGACCCTCTGACAGTGCAGCACTCCCTCTGTACTGACCCTCTGACAGTGCAGCACTCCCTCTGTACTGACCCTCTGACAGTGCAGCCCTCCCTCAGTACTAACCATCTGACAGTGCTGCACTCCCTCAACACTCACCCTCTGTCAGTGCAGCTCTCCCTCAATACTGAGCCTCTGACAGTGCAGCACGCCCTCAATACTGACCAATTAATAGTGCAGCACTCCCTCAACAATGACAATTTAACATTGCAGCACTCCCTCAGTACTGACCCTCTGACAGTGCAGCAATCCCTCAACACTGACCCTCTGATAATGCAGCACTCCCTCAGTACTCACCCTCTGCCATTGCAGCACACCCTCAGTACTGACCTCTGACAGTGCAGCACTCCCTCAATACTGACCTTCTGACAGTTCAGCACGCCCTCAATACTGACCATTTAATAGTGCAGCACTCCCTCAACAATGACCATTTAACAGTGCAGCACTCCCTCAGTACTGACCCTCTGACAGTGCAGCTCTCCCTCAGTACTGACCCTGTGACAGTGCAGCACTCCTTCAGTACTGACTTTCTGACAGTGCAGCTCCTCCTCAGTACTGACCATTTAACAATGCCGCACTCCCTCAGTACTCCCCCTCTGACAGTGCACACTCCCTCAGTAATTACCCTCTGACAGTGCAGCAATCCCTCAACACTGACCCTCTGACAATGCAGCACTCCCTCAGTACTCACCCTCTGCCATTGCAGCACACCCTCAGTACTGACCTCTGACAGTGCAGCACTCCCTCAATACTGACCTTCTGACAGTTCAGCACGCCCTCAATACTGACCATTTAATAGTGCAGCACTCCCTCAACAATGACCATTTAACAGTGCAGCACTCCCTCAGTACTGACCCTCTGATAGTGCAGCACTCCCTCAGTACTGACCCTCTGACAGTGCAGCACTCCTTCAGTACTGACCCTCTGACAGTGCAGCACTCCCTCAGTACTGACCCTCTGACAGTGCAGCACTCCATCAGTGCTGACCCTCTGACAGTGCAGCACTCCCTCAGTACTGACCCTCTGACAGTGCAGCACTCCCTCAGTACTGACCCTCTGACAGTGCAGCATTCCCTCAGTACTGACCCTCTGACTGTGCAGCACGCCCTCAGTACTGACCCTCCGACAGTGCAGCACTCCCTCAATACTGACCCTCCGACAGTGCAGCACTCCCTTAGTTCTGACCCTCCGACAGTGCAGCACTCCCTCAGTGCTGACCCTCCGAAAGTGAAGCACTCCCTCAATACTGACCCTCCGACAGTGCAGCACTCCATCAGTACTGACCCTCTGACAGTGCAGCACTGCCTCAAACCTAGCCCTCTGACTGTGCAGCACTCCCTGAATACTGACCATTTAAAGGTGCAGCACTCCCTCAGTACTGACCCTCTGACAGTGCGGCACTCCCTCAGTACTGACCCTCTGACAGTGCAGCCCTCCTTCAGTACTGATCATCTGACAGTGCAGCACTCCCTCAATACTGACTCTCTGACAGTGCAGCACTCCCTCAATACTGACTATCTGACAGTGCAGCACTCCCTCAATAGTGACGCTCTGACAGTGCAGCACGCCCTCAATACTGACCATTTAATAGTGCAGCACTCCTCAATACTCACCATTTAACAATGCAGCAGTCCCTCAATTCTGACCCTCCGACAGTATAGCACTCACTCAATACTTACTCTGCGACAGTGCAAAACTCCCTCAGTACTGACCCTCTGACAGTGCAGCACTCCCTCAGTACTGACCCTCCGAAAGTTCAGCACTCCCTCAATACTAACCCTCTGACTGTGCAGCACTCAATCAATACTGACAATTTAACAGTGCAGCACTCCCTCAGTACTGACCCTCTGACAGTGCAGCATACCCTCAGTACACACACTCTGACAGTGTAGCACTCCCTCAGTACTGACCCTCTGACAGTGCAGCACTCCCTCAATACTCACCCTCTGTCAGTGCAGCACTCCCTCAATACTGACCCTCTGACAGTGCAGCACGCCCTCAATACTGAACACTTAATAATGCAGCACTCCCTCAACAATGACCTTTTAACAGTGCAGCACTCCCTCAGTACTGACCCTCTGACAGTGCAGCACTCCCTCAGTACTGACCCTCTGACAGTGCAGCTCTCCCTCAGTACTGACCCTCTGACAGTGCAGCACTCCCTCAGTACTGACCCTCTGACAGTGCAGCTCTCACTCAGCACTGACCCTCTGACAGGGCAGCACTCCCTCAATACTGACTTCTGACAGTGCAGCAATCCCTCAACACTGACCTTCTGATAGTGCTGCCCTCCCTCACTGCTGTCCATTTAATAGTGCAGCACTCCTCAATACTCACCATTTAACAATGCAGCACTCACTCAATACTGACCCTGTGACAGTGCAGCACTCACTCAATACTGACCATGTGACAGTGCAGCACTCCCTCAGTACTGACCCTCTGACAGTGCAGCACTCCCTCAGTACTGACCCTCTGACAGTGCAGCACGCCCTCAGTACTGACCCTCCGACAGTGCAGCACTCCCTTAATATTAACCCTCTGACTGTGCAGCACTCCCTCAATACTGACAATTTAACAGTGCAGCACTCCCTCAATACTGACCCACTGACAGTGCAGCACTCCCTCAGTACTGACCCTCTGAGTGCAGCACACCCACAGTACTCACCCTCTGACAATGCAGCACTCCCTCAGTACTCACCCTCTGACAGTGCAGCACTCCCTCAGTAATGACCCTCTAACAGTGCAGCACTCCCTCAGTACTGACCCTCTAACAGTGCAGCACTCCCTCAGTACTGATCCTCTGACAGTGCAGCACTCCCAGAGTACTGACCCTCTGACAGTGCAGCACTCCCTCAATCCTTGCCCTCTGACTGTGCAGCACTCCCTGAATACTGACCATTTAAAGGTGCAGCACTCCCTCAGTACTGACCCACTGACAGTGCAGCACTCCCTCAGTACTGACCCTCTGACAGGGCAGCACTCCCTCAGTACTGACCCTCTGACAGTGCAGCACTCCCGAAGTACTGACCCTCTGACAGTGCGGCACTCCCTCAGTACTGACCCTCTGACAGTGCAGCCCTCCCTCAGTACTGATCATCTGACAGTGCAGCACTCCCTCAACACTGACCCTCTGACAGTGCAGCACTCCCTCAGTACTGACCCTCTGACAGGGCAGCACGCCCTCAATGCTGACCATTTAATAGTGCAGCACTCACTCAGCACTGACCATCTGACAGTGCAGCACTCCCTCAGTACTGACCCTCTGACAGTGCAGCACTCCCTCAGTACTGACCCTCTGACAGGGCAGCTCTCCCTCAATACTGACCTCTGAGCGCAGCAATCCATTAACACTGACCCTCTGACAGTGAAGCACTCCCTCAATAATGACCATTTCACAGGGCAGCACTCCCACAGGACTCACCCTCTGACAGTGCAACACTCCCTTAATACTGACCAATTAAAAGCGCAGCACTCACTCAGCACTGACCATCTGACAGTGCAGCACTCCCTCAGTACTGACCCTCTGACAGTGCAGCACTCCCTCAGTACCGACCCTCTGACAGGGCAGCTCTCCCTCAATACTGACCTCTGAGCGCAGCAATCCATTAACACTGACCCTCTGACAGTGAAGCACTCCCTCAATAATGACCATTTCACAGGGCAGCACTCCCACAGGACTCACCCTCTGACAGTGCAACACTCCCTTAATACTGACCAATTAAAAGCGCAGCACTCCCTCAGTACTGACCCTCTGACAGTGCAGCACTCCGTCAGTACTGACCCTCCGAAAGTGAAGCACTCCCTCAATACTGACCCTCCGACAGTGCAGCACTCCATCAGTAATGACCCTCTGACAGTGCAGCACTCCCTCAGTTTTGACCCTCTGACAGTGCAGCCCTCCCTCAGTACTGATCATCTGACAGTGCAGCACTCCCTCAATACTGGCTCTCTGACAGTGCAGCACTCCCTCAATACTGACTATCTGACAGTGCAGCACTCCCTCAATAGTGACGCTCTGACAGTGCAGCACTCCCTCAATACTCACCCTCTGTCAGTGCAGCACTCCCTCAATACTGACCCTCTGACAGTGCAGCACGCCCTCAATACTGAACACTTAATAGTGCAGCACTCCCTCAACAATGACCTTTTAACAGTGCAGCACTCCCTCAGTACTGACCCTCTGACAGTGCAGCACTCCCTCAGTACTGACCCTCTGACAGTGCAGCTCTCCCTCAGTACTGACCCTCTGACAGTGCAGCACTCCCTCAGTACTGACCCTCTGACAGTGCAGCACTCACTCAGCACTGACCCTCTAACAGGGCAGCACTCACTCAGCACTGACCCCCGAAAGTGAAGCACTCCCTCAATACTGACCCTCCGACAGTGCAGCACTCCATCAGTAATGACCCTCTGACAGTGCAGCACTCCCTCAGTTTTGACCCTCTGACAGTGCAGCCCTCCCTCAGTACTGATCATCTGACAGTGCAGCACTCCCTCAATACTGACTCTCTGACAGTGCAGCACTCCCTCAATACTGACTATCTGACAGTGCAGCACTCCCTCAATAGTGACGCTCTGACAGTGCAGCACTCCCTCAATACTCACCCTCTGTCAGTGCAGCACTCCCTCAATACTGACCCTCTGACAGTGCAGCACGCCCTCAATACTGAACACTTAATAGTGCAGCACTCCCTCAACAATGACCTTTTAACATTGCAGCACTCCCTCAGTACTGACCCTCTGACAGTGCAGCACTCCCTCAGTACTGACCCTCTGACAGTGCAGCACTCACTCAGCACTGACCCTCTGACAGGGCAGCACTCCCTCAATACAGACTTCTGACAGTGCAGCAATCCCTCAACACTGACCTTCTGACAGTGCTGCCCTCCCTCATTGCTGTCCATTTAATAGTGCAGCACTCTTCAATACTCACCATTTAACAATGCAGCACTCACTCAATACTGACCCTGTGACAGTGCAGCACTCACTCAATACTGACCCTGTGACAGTGCAGCACTCTCTCAGTACTGACCCTCTGACATTGCAGCACGCCCTCAGTACTGACCCTCCGACAGTGCAGCACTCCCTTAATACTAACCATCTGACTGTGCAGCACTCCCTCAATACTGACAATTTAACAGTGCAGCACTCCCTCAATACTGACCCACTGACAGTGCAGCACTCCCTCAGTACTGACCCTCTGAGTGCAGCACACCCACAGTACTCACCATCTGACAATGCAGCACTCCCTCAGTACTCACCCTCTGACAGTGCAGCACTCCCTCAGTACTGACCCTCTGACAGTGCAGCACTCCCTCAGTACTGACCCTCTAACAGTGCAGCACTCCCTCAGTACTGACCCTCTGACAGTGCAGCACTCCCTCAGTACTGATCCTCTGACAGTGCAGCACTCCCACAGTACTGACCCTCTGACAGTGCAGCACTCCCTCTGTACTGACCCTCTGACAGTGCAGCACTTCCTCAGTACTGACCCTCTGACAGTGCAGCACTCCCACAGTACTGACCCTCTGACTGTGCAGCACGCCCTCAGTACTGACCCTCCGACAGTGCAGCACTCCCTCAATACTGACCCTCCGACGGTGCAGCACTCCCTTATTTCTGACCCTCCGACAATGCAGCACTCCCTCAGTGCTGACCCTCCGAAAGTGAAGCACTCCTTCAATACTGACCCTCCGACAGTGCAGCACTCCATCAGTACTGACCCTCTGACAGTGCAGCACTCCCTCAATCCTAGCCCTCTGACTGTGCAGCACTCCCTGAATACTGACCATTTAAAGGTGCAGCACTCCCTCAGTACTGACCCACTGACAGTGCAGCACTCCCTCAGTACTGACCCTCTGACAGGGCAGCACTCCCTCAGTACTGACCCTCTGACAGTGTAGCACTCCCTCAGTACTGACCCTCTGACAGTGCAGCACTCCCAAAGTACTGACCCTCTGACAGTGCGGCACTCCCTCAGTACTGACCCTCTGACAGTGCAGCCCTCCCTCAGTACTGACCCTCTGACAGTGCAGCACTCCCTCAATCCTTGCCCTCTGACTGTGCAGCACTCCCTGAATACTGACCATTTAAAGGTGCAGCACTCCCTCAGTACTGACCCACTGACAGTGCAGCACTCCCTCAGTACTGACCCTCTGACAGGGCAGCACTCCCTCAGTAATGACCCTCTGACAGTGCAGCACTCCCAAAGTACTGACCCTCTGAGAGTGCGGCACTCCCTCAGTACTGACCCTCTGACAGTGCAGCCCTCTCTCAGTACTGATCATCTGACAGTGCAGCACTCCCTCAATACTGACCATCTGACAGTGCAGCACTCCCTCAGTACTGACCCTCTGACAGTGCAGCACGCCCTCAATGCTGACCATTTAGTAGTGCAGCACTCAATCAGCACTGACCCTCTGACAGTCCAGCACTCCCTCAGTACTGACCCTCTGACAGTGCAGCACTCCCTCAGTACTGACCCTCTGACAGGGCAGCTCTCCCTCAGTACTGACCTCTGAGCGCAGCAATCCATTAACACTGACCCTCTGACAGTGAAGCACTCCCTCAATAATGACCATTTCACAGGGCAGCACTCCCACAGGACTCACCCTCTGACAGTGCAACACTCCCTTAATACTGACCAATTAAAAGCGCAGCACTCCCTCAGTACTGACCCTCTGACAGTGCAGCACTCCCTCAGTACTGACCCTCCGACAGTACTGCACTCCCTCAGTACTGACCCTCTGATAGTGCAGCACTCCCTCAGTACTGACCCTCTGACAGTGCAGCACTCCATCAGTACTGACCCTCTGACAGTGCAGCACTCCCTCAGTACTGACCCTCTGACAGTGCAGCATTCCATCAGTGCTGACCCTCTGACAGTGCAGCACTCCCTCAGTACTGATCCTCTGACAGTGCAGCACTCCCTCAGTACTGACCCTCTGACAGTGCAGCATTCCCTCAGTACTGACCCTCTGACTGTGCAGCACGCCCTCAGTACTGACCTTCTGACAGTGCAGCACTCCCTCAATACTGACCCTCCGACGGTGCAGCACTCCCTTATTTCTGACCCTCCGACAATGCAGCACTCCCTCAGTGCTGACCCTCCGAAAGTGAAGCACTCCCTCAATACTGACCCTCCGACAGTGCAGCACTCCCTCAGTACTGACCCTCTGACAGTGCAGCACTCCCTCAATCCTAGCCCTCTGACTGTGCAGCACTCCCTGAATACTGACCAATTAAAGGTGCAGCACTCCCTCAGTACTGACCCACTGACAGTGCAGCACTCCCTCAGTACTGACCCTCTGACAGGGCAGCACTCCCTCAGTACTGACCCTCTGACAGTGTAGCACTCCCTCAGTACTGACCCTCTGACAGTGCAGCACTCCCAAACTACTGACCCTCTGACAGTGCGGCACTCCCTCAGTACTGACCCTCTGACAGTGCAGCCCTCCCTCAGTACTGATCATCTGACAGTGCAGCACTCCCTCAATACTGACTCTCTGACAGTGCAGCACTCCCTCAATACTGACTATCTGACAGTGCAGCACTCCCTCAATAGTGACGCTCTGACAGTGCAGCACTCCTCAATACTCACCATTTAACAATGCAGCAGTCCCTCAATTCTGACCCTCCGACAGTATAGCACTCACTCAATACTGACTCTGTGACAGTGCAGCACTCCCTCAGTACTGACCCTCTGACAGTGCAGCACTCCCGTAGTACTGACCCTCCGACAGTTCAGCACTCCCTCTATACTGACCCTCTGATAGTGCAGCACTCCCTCAGTACTGACCCTCTGACAGTGCAGCACTCCATTAGTACTGACCCTCTGACAGTGCAGCACTCCCTCAGTACTGACCCTCTGACAGTGCAGCACTCCATCAGTGCTGACCCTCTGACAGTGCAGCACTCCCTCAGTACTGACCCTCTGACAGTGCAGCGCTCCCTCAGTACTGACCCTCTGACAGTGCAGCATTCCCTCAGTACTGACCCTCTGACTGTGCAGCACGCCCTCAGTACTGACCCTCCGACAGTGCAGCACTCCCTCAATACTGACCCTCCGACAGTGCAGCACTCCCTTAGTTCTGACCCTCCGACAGTGCAGCACTCCCTCAGTGCTGACCCTCCGAAAGTGAAGCACTCCCTCAATACTGACCCTCCGACAGTGCAGCACTCCATCAGTACTGACCCTCTGACAGTGCAGCACTCCCTCAATCCTAGCCCTCTGACTGTGCAGCACTCCCTGAATACTGACCATTTAAAGGTGCAGCACTCCATCAGTACTGACCCTCTGACAGTGCGGCACTCCCTCAGTACTGACCCTCTGACAGTGCAGCCCTCCCTCAGTACTGATCATCTGACAGTGCAGCACTCCCTCAATACTGACTCTCTGACAGTGCAGCACTCCCTCAATACTGACTATCTGACAGTGCAGCACTCCCTCAATAGTGACACTCTGACAGTGCAGCACGCCCTCAATACTGACCATTTAATAGTGCAGCACTCCTCAATACTCACCATTTAACAATGCAGCAGTCCCTCAATTCTGACCCTCCGACAGTATAGCACTCACTCAATACTGACTCTGCGACAGTGGAAAACTCCTTCAGTACTGACCCTCTGACAGTGCAGCACTCCCTCAGTACTGACCCTCCGAAAGTTCAGCACTCCCTCAATACTAACCCTCTGACTGTGCAGCACTCCCTCAATACTGACAATTTAACAGTGCAGCACTCCCTCAGTACTGACCCTCTGACAGTGCAGCATACCCTCAGTACACACACTGTGACAGTGTAGCACTCCCTCAGTACTGACCCTCTGTCAGTGCAGCACTCCTTCAATACTGACCCTCTAAAAGTGCAGCACGCCCTCAATACTGAACACTTAATAGTGCAGCACTCCCTCAACAATGACCTTTTAACAGTGCAGCACTCCCTCAGTACTGACCCTCTGACAGTGCAGCACTCCCTCAATACTCACCCTCTGTCAGTGCAGCACTCCCTCAATACTGACCCTCTGACAGTGCAGCACTCCCTCAGTACTGACCCTCTGACAGTGCAGCTCTCACTCAGCACTGACCCTCTGACAGGGCAGCACTCCCTCAATACTGACTTCTGACAGTGCAGCAATCCCTCAACACTGACCTTCTGACAGTGCTGCCCTCCCTCATTGCTGTCCATTTAATAGTGCAGCACTCCTCAATACTCACCATTTAACAATGCAGCACTCACTCAATACTGACCCTGTGACAGTGCAGCACTCACTCAATACTGACCCTGTGACAGTGCAGCACTCCCTCAGTACTGACCCTCTGACAGTGCAGCACTCCCTCAGTACTGACCCTCTGACAGTGCAGCACGCCCTCAGTACTGACACTCCGACAGTGCAGCACTCCCTTAATACTAACCCTCTGACTGTGCAGCACTCCCTCAATACTGACAATTTAACAGTGCAGCACTCCCTCAATACTGACCCACTGACAGTGCAGCACTCCCTCAGTACTGACCCTCTGAGTGCAGCACACCCACAGTACTCACCCTCTGACAATGCAGCACTCCCTCAGTACTCACCCTCTGACAGTGCAGCACTCCCTCAGTACTGACCCTCTAACAGTGCAGCACTCCCTCAGTACTGACCCTCTGACAGTGCAGCACTCCCTCAGTACTGATCCTCTGACAGTGCAGCACACCCTCAATCCTTGCCCTCTGACTGTGCAGCACTCCCTGAATACTGACCATTTAAAGGTGCAGCACTCCCTCAGTACTGACCCACTGACAGTGCAGCACTCCCTCAGTACTGACCCTCTGACAGGGCAGCACTCCCTCAGTACTGACCCTCTGACAGTGCAGCACTCCCAAAGTACTGACCCTCTGACAGTGCGGCACTCCCTCAGTACTGACCCTCTGACAGTGCAGCCCTCCCTCAGTACTGATCATCTGACAGTGCAGCACTCCCTCAATACTGACCTTCTGACAGTGCAGCACTCCCTCAGTACTGACCCTCTGACAGGGCAGCACGCCCTCAATGCTGACCATTTAATAGTGCAGCACTCACTCAGCACTGACCCTCTGACAGTGCAGCACTCCCTCAGTAATGACCCTCTGACAGTGCAGCACTCCCTCAGTACTGACCCTCTGACAGGGCAGCTCTCCCTCAGTACTGACCTCTGAGCGCAGCAATCCATTAACACTGACCCTCTGACAGTGAAGCACTCCCTCAATAATGACCATTTCACAGTGCAGCACTCCCACAGGACTCACCCTCTGACAGTGTAACACTCCCTTAATACTGACCAATTAAAAGCGCAGCACTCCCTCAGTACTGACCCTCTGACAGTGCAGCACTCCCTCAGTACTGACCCTCCGACAGTACTGCACTCCCTCAGTACTGACCCTCTGATAGTGCAGCACTCCCTCAGTACTGACCCTCTGACAGTGCAGCACTCCATCAGTACTGACCCTCTGACAGTGCAGCAGTCCCTCAGTACTGACCCTCTGACAGTGCAGCACTCCATCAGTACTGACCCTCTGACAGTGCAGCACTCCCTCAGTACTGACCCTCTGACAGTGCAGCACTCCCTCTGTACTGACCCTCTGACAGTGCAGCATTCCCTCAGTACTGACCCTCTGACTGTGCAGCACGCCCTCAGTACTGACCCTCCGACAGTGCAGCACTCCCTCAATACTGACCCTCCGACAGTGCAGCACTCCCTTAGTTCTGACCGTCCGACAGTGCAGCACTCCCTCAGTACTGACCCTCCGAAAGTGAAGCACTCCCTCAATACTGACCCTCCGACAGTGCAGCACTCCATCAGTAATGACCCTCTGACAGTGCAGCACTCCCTCAGTTTTGACCCTCTGACAGTGCAGCCCTCCCTCAGTACTGATCATCTGACAGTGCAGCACTCCCTCAATACTGACTCTCTGACAGTGCAGCACTCCCTCAATACTGACTATCTGACAGTGCAGCACTCCCTCAATAGTGACGCTCTGACAGTGCAGCACTCCCTCAATACTCACCCTCTGTCAGTGCAGCACTCCCTCAATACTGACCCTCTGACAGTGCAGCATGCCCTCAATACTGAACACTTAATAGTGCAGCACTCCCTCAACAATGACCTTTTAACAGTGCAGCACTCCCTCAGTACTGACCCTCTGACAGTGCAGCACTCCCTCAGTACTGACCCTCTGACAGTGCAGCTCTCCCTCAGTACTGACCCTCAGACAGTGCAGCACTCCCTCAGTACTGACCCTCTGACAGTGCAGCACTCACTCAGCACTGACCCTCTGACAGGGCAGCACTCCCTCAATACTGACTTCTGACAGTGCAGCAGTCCCTCAACACTGACCTTCTGACAGTGCTGCCCTCCCTCATTGCTGTCCATTTAATAGTGCAGCACTCCTCAATACTCACCATTTAACAATGCAGCACTCAATCAATACTGACCCTGTGACAGTGCAGCACTCACTCTATACTGACCCTGTGACAGTGCAGCACTCCCTCAGTACTGACCCTCTGACAGTGCAGCACTCCCTCAGTACTGACCCTCTGACAGTGCAGCACGCCCTCAGTACTGACCCTCCGACAGTGCAGCACTCCCTCAATACTGACCCTCCGACAGTGCAGCACTCCCTTAGTTCTGACCGTCCGACAGTGCAGCACTCCCTCAGTACTGACCCTCCGAAAGTGAAGCACTCCCTCAATACTGACCCTCCGACAGTGCAGCACTCCATCAGTAATGACCCTCTGACAGTGCAGCACTCCCTCAGTTTTGACCCTCTGACAGTGCAGCCCTCCCTCAGTACTGATCATCTGACAGTGCAGCACTCCCTCAATACTGACTCTCTGACAGTGCAGCACTCCCTCAATACTGACTATCTGACAGTGCAGCACTCCCTCAATAGTGACGCTCTGACAGTGCAGCACTCCCTCAATACTCACCCTCTGTCAGTGCAGCACTCCCTCAATACTGACCCTCTGACAGTGCAGCATGCCCTCAATACTGAACACTTAATAGTGCAGCACTCCCTCAACAATGACCTTTTAACAGTGCAGCACTCCCTCAGTACTGACCCTCTGACAGTGCAGCACTCCCTCAGTACTGACCCTCTGACAGTGCAGCTCTCCCTCAGTACTGACCCTCTGACAGTGCAGCACTCCCTCAGTACTGACCCTCTGACAGTGCAGCACTCACTCAGCACTGACCCTCTGACAGGGCAGCACTCCCTCAATACTGACTTCTGACAGTGCAGCAGTCCCTCAACACTGACCTTCTGACAGTGCTGCCCTCCCTCATTGCTGTCCATTTAATAGTGCAGCACTCCTCAATACTCACCATTTAACAATGCAGCACTCAATCAATACTGACCCTGTGACAGTGCAGCACTCACTCTATACTGACCCTGTGACAGTGCAGCACTCCCTCAGTACTGACCCTCTGACAGTGCAGCACTCCCTCAGTACTGACCCTCTGACAGTGCAGCACGCCCTCAGTACTGACCCTCCGACAGTGCAGCACTCCCTTAATACTAACCATCTGACTGTGCAGCACTCCCTCAATACTGACAATTTAACAGTGCAGCACTCCCTCAATACTGACCCACTGACAGTGCAGCACTCCCTCAGTACTGACCCTCTGAGTGCAGCACACCCACAGTACTCACACTCTGACAATGCAGCACTCCCTCAGTACTCACCCTCTGACAGTGCAGCACTCCCTCAGTACTGACCCTCTGACAGTGCAGCACTCCCTCAGTACTGACCCTCTAACAGTGCAGCACTCCCTCAGTACTGACCCTCTAACAGTGCAGCACCCCCTCAGTACTGACCCTCTGACAGTGCAGCACTCCCTCAGTACTGATCCTCTGACAGTGCAGCACTCCCACAGTACTGACCCTCTGACAGTGCAGCACTCCCTCTGTACTGACCCTCTGACAGTGCAGCACTCCCTCTGTACTGACCCTCTGACAGTGCAGCCCTCCCTCAGTACTAACCATCTGACAGTGCTGCACTCCCTCAACACTCACCCTCTGTCAGTGCAGCTCTCCCTCAATACTGAGCCTCTGACAGTGCAGCACGCCCTCAATACTGACCAATTAATAGTGCAGCACTCCCTCAACAATGACAATTTAACATTGCAGCACTCCCTCAGTACTGACCCTCTGACAGTGCAGCAATCCCTCAACACTGACCCTCTGATAATGCAGCACTCCCTCAGTACTCACCCTCTGCCATTGCAGCACACCCTCAGTACTGACCTCTGACAGTGCAGCACTCCCTCAATACTGACCTTCTGACAGTTCAGCACGCCCTCAATACTGACCATTTAATAGTGCAGCACTCCCTCAACAATGACCATTTAACAGTGCAGCACTCCCTCAGTACTGACCCTCTGACAGTGCAGCTCTCCCTCAGTACTGACCCTGTGACAGTGCAGCACTCCTTCAGTACTGACTTTCTGACAGTGCAGCTCCTCCTCAGTACTGACCATTTAACAATGCCGCACTCCCTCAGTACTCCCCCTCTGACAGTGCACACTCCCTCAGTAATTACCCTCTGACAGTGCAGCAATCCCTCAACACTGACCCTCTGACAATGCAGCACTCCCTCAGTACTCACCCTCTGCCATTGCAGCACACCCTCAGTACTGACCTCTGACAGTGCAGCACTCCCTCAATACTGACCTTCTGACAGTTCAGCACGCCCTCAATACTGACCATTTAATAGTGCAGCACTCCCTCAACAATGACCATTTAACAGTGCAGCACTCCCTCAGTACTGACCCTCTGATAGTGCAGCACTCCCTCAGTACTGACCCTCTGACAGTGCAGCACTCCTTCAGTACTGACCCTCTGACAGTGCAGCACTCCCTCAGTACTGACCCTCTGACAGTGCAGCACTCCATCAGTGCTGACCCTCTGACAGTGCAGCACTCCCTCAGTACTGACCCTCTGACAGTGCAGCACTCCCTCAGTACTGACCCTCTGACAGTGCAGCATTCCCTCAGTACTGACCCTCTGACTGTGCAGCACGCCCTCAGTACTGACCCTCCGACAGTGCAGCACTCCCTCAATACTGACCCTCCGACAGTGCAGCACTCCCTTAGTTCTGACCCTCCGACAGTGCAGCACTCCCTCAGTGCTGACCCTCCGAAAGTGAAGCACTCCCTCAATACTGACCCTCCGACAGTGCAGCACTCCATCAGTACTGACCCTCTGACAGTGCAGCACTGCCTCAAACCTAGCCCTCTGACTGTGCAGCACTCCCTGAATACTGACCATTTAAAGGTGCAGCACTCCCTCAGTACTGACCCTCTGACAGTGCGGCACTCCCTCAGTACTGACCCTCTGACAGTGCAGCCCTCCTTCAGTACTGATCATCTGACAGTGCAGCACTCCCTCAATACTGACTCTCTGACAGTGCAGCACTCCCTCAATACTGACTATCTGACAGTGCAGCACTCCCTCAATAGTGACGCTCTGACAGTGCAGCACGCCCTCAATACTGACCATTTAATAGTGCAGCACTCCTCAATACTCACCATTTAACAATGCAGCAGTCCCTCAATTCTGACCCTCCGACAGTATAGCACTCACTCAATACTTACTCTGCGACAGTGCAAAACTCCCTCAGTACTGACCCTCTGACAGTGCAGCACTCCCTCAGTACTGACCCTCCGAAAGTTCAGCACTCCCTCAATACTAACCCTCTGACTGTGCAGCACTCAATCAATACTGACAATTTAACAGTGCAGCACTCCCTCAGTACTGACCCTCTGACAGTGCAGCATACCCTCAGTACACACACTCTGACAGTGTAGCACTCCCTCAGTACTGACCCTCTGACAGTGCAGCACTCCCTCAATACTCACCCTCTGTCAGTGCAGCACTCCCTCAATACTGACCCTCTGACAGTGCAGCACGCCCTCAATACTGAACACTTAATAATGCAGCACTCCCTCAACAATGACCTTTTAACAGTGCAGCACTCCCTCAGTACTGACCCTCTGACAGTGCAGCACTCCCTCAGTACTGACCCTCTGACAGTGCAGCTCTCCCTCAGTACTGACCCTCTGACAGTGCAGCACTCCCTCAGTACTGACCCTCTGACAGTGCAGCTCTCACTCAGCACTGACCCTCTGACAGGGCAGCACTCCCTCAATACTGACTTCTGACAGTGCAGCAATCCCTCAACACTGACCTTCTGATAGTGCTGCCCTCCCTCACTGCTGTCCATTTAATAGTGCAGCACTCCTCAATACTCACCATTTAACAATGCAGCACTCACTCAATACTGACCCTGTGACAGTGCAGCACTCACTCAATACTGACCATGTGACAGTGCAGCACTCCCTCAGTACTGACCCTCTGACAGTGCAGCACTCCCTCAGTACTGACCCTCTGACAGTGCAGCACGCCCTCAGTACTGACCCTCCGACAGTGCAGCACTCCCTTAATATTAACCCTCTGACTGTGCAGCACTCCCTCAATACTGACAATTTAACAGTGCAGCACTCCCTCAATACTGACCCACTGACAGTGCAGCACTCCCTCAGTACTGACCCTCTGAGTGCAGCACACCCACAGTACTCACCCTCTGACAATGCAGCACTCCCTCAGTACTCACCCTCTGACAGTGCAGCACTCCCTCAGTAATGACCCTCTAACAGTGCAGCACTCCCTCAGTACTGACCCTCTAACAGTGCAGCACTCCCTCAGTACTGATCCTCTGACAGTGCAGCACTCCCAGAGTACTGACCCTCTGACAGTGCAGCACTCCCTCAATCCTTGCCCTCTGACTGTGCAGCACTCCCTGAATACTGACCATTTAAAGGTGCAGCACTCCCTCAGTACTGACCCACTGACAGTGCAGCACTCCCTCAGTACTGACCCTCTGACAGGGCAGCACTCCCTCAGTACTGACCCTCTGACAGTGCAGCACTCCCGAAGTACTGACCCTCTGACAGTGCGGCACTCCCTCAGTACTGACCCTCTGACAGTGCAGCCCTCCCTCAGTACTGATCATCTGACAGTGCAGCACTCCCTCAACACTGACCCTCTGACAGTGCAGCACTCCCTCAGTACTGACCCTCTGACAGGGCAGCACGCCCTCAATGCTGACCATTTAATAGTGCAGCACTCACTCAGCACTGACCATCTGACAGTGCAGCACTCCCTCAGTACTGACCCTCTGACAGTGCAGCACTCCCTCAGTACTGACCCTCTGACAGGGCAGCTCTCCCTCAATACTGACCTCTGAGCGCAGCAATCCATTAACACTGACCCTCTGACAGTGAAGCACTCCCTCAATAATGACCATTTCACAGGGCAGCACTCCCACAGGACTCACCCTCTGACAGTGCAACACTCCCTTAATACTGACCAATTAAAAGCGCAGCACTCACTCAGCACTGACCATCTGACAGTGCAGCACTCCCTCAGTACTGACCCTCTGACAGTGCAGCACTCCCTCAGTACTGACCCTCTGACAGGGCAGCTCTCCCTCAATACTGACCTCTGAGCGCAGCAATCCATTAACACTGACCCTCTGACAGTGAAGCACTCCCTCAATAATGACCATTTCACAGGGCAGCACTCCCACAGGACTCACCCTCTGACAGTGCAACACTCCCTTAATACTGACCAATTAAAAGCGCAGCACTCCCTCAGTACTGACCCTCTGACAGTGCAGCACTCCGTCAGTACTGACCCTCCGAAAGTGAAGCACTCCCTCAATACTGACCCTCCGACAGTGCAGCACTCCATCAGTAATGACCCTCTGACAGTGCAGCACTCCCTCAGTTTTGACCCTCTGACAGTGCAGCCCTCCCTCAGTACTGATCATCTGACAGTGCAGCACTCCCTCAATACTGGCTCTCTGACAGTGCAGCACTCCCTCAATACTGACTATCTGACAGTGCAGCACTCCCTCAATAGTGACGCTCTGACAGTGCAGCACTCCCTCAATACTCACCCTCTGTCAGTGCAGCACTCCCTCAATACTGACCCTCTGACAGTGCAGCACGCCCTCAATACTGAACACTTAATAGTGCAGCACTCCCTCAACAATGACCTTTTAACAGTGCAGCACTCCCTCAGTACTGACCCTCTGACAGTGCAGCACTCCCTCAGTACTGACCCTCTGACAGTGCAGCTCTCCCTCAGTACTGACCCTCTGACAGTGCAGCACTCCCTCAGTACTGACCCTCTGACAGTGCAGCACTCACTCAGCACTGACCCTCTAACAGGGCAGCACTCACTCAGCACTGACCCCCGAAAGTGAAGCACTCCCTCAATACTGACCCTCCGACAGTGCAGCACTCCATCAGTAATGACCCTCTGACAGTGCAGCACTCCCTCAGTTTTGACCCTCTGACAGTGCAGCCCTCCCTCAGTACTGATCATCTGACAGTGCAGCACTCCCTCAATACTGACTCTCTGACAGTGCAGCACTCCCTCAATACTGACTATCTGACAGTGCAGCACTCCCTCAATAGTGACGCTCTGACAGTGCAGCACTCCCTCAATACTCACCCTCTGTCAGTGCAGCACTCCCTCAATACTGACCCTCTGACAGTGCAGCACGCCCTCAATACTGAACACTTAATAGTGCAGCACTCCCTCAACAATGACCTTTTAACATTGCAGCACTCCCTCAGTACTGACCCTCTGACAGTGCAGCACTCCCTCAGTACTGACCCTCTGACAGTGCAGCACTCACTCAGCACTGACCCTCTGACAGGGCAGCACTCCCTCAATACTGACTTCTGACAGTGCAGCAATCCCTCAACACTGACCTTCTGACAGTGCTGCCCTCCCTCATTGCTGTCCATTTAATAGTGCAGCACTCTTCAATACTCACCATTTAACAATGCAGCACTCACTCAATACTGACCCTGTGACAGTGCAGCACTCACTCAATACTGACCCTGTGACAGTGCAGCACTCTCTCAGTACTGACCCTCTGACATTGCAGCACGCCCTCAGTACTGACCCTCCGACAGTGCAGCACTCCCTTAATACTAACCATCTGACTGTGCAGCACTCCCTCAATACTGACAATTTAACAGTGCAGCACTCCCTCAATACTGACCCACTGACAGTGCAGCACTCCCTCAGTACTGACCCTCTGAGTGCAGCACACCCACAGTACTCACCCTCTGACAATGCAGCACTCCCTCAGTACTCACCCTCTGACAGTGCAGCACTCCCTCAGTACTGACCCTCTGACAGTGCAGCACTCCCTCAGTACTGACCCTCTAACAGTGCAGCACTCCCTCAGTACTGACCCTCTGACAGTGCAGCACTCCCTCAGTACTGATCCTCTGACAGTGCAGCACTCCCACAGTACTGACCCTCTGACAGTGCAGCACTCCCTCTGTACTGACCCTCTGACAGTGCAGCACTTCCTCAGTACTGACCCTCTGACAGTGCAGCACTCCCACAGTACTGACCCTCTGACAGTGCAGCACTCCCTCTGTACTGACCCTCTGACAGTGCAGCACTCCCTCAGTACTGACCCTCTAACAGTGCAGCACTCCCTCAGTACTAACCCTCTGACAGTGCAGCACTCCCTCAGTACTGATCCTCTGACAGTGCAGCACTCCCACAGTACTGACCCTCTGACAGTGCAGCACTCCCTCTGTACTGACCCTCTGACAGTGCAGCACTTCCTCAGTACTGACCCTCTGACAGTGCAGCACTCCCACAGTACTGACCCTCTGACAGTGCAGCACTCCCTCTGTACTGACCCTCTGACAGTGCAGCACTCCCTCTGTACTGACCCTCTGACAGTGCAGCCCTCCCTCAGTACTAACCATCTGACACTGCTGCACTCCCTCAATACTCACCCTCTGTCAGTGCAGCTCTCCCTCAATACTGAGCCTCTGACAGTGCAGCACGCCCTCAATACTGACCAATTAATAGTGCAGCACTCCCTCAACAATGACCATTTAACATTGCAGCACTCCCTCAGTACTGACCCTCTGACAGTGCAGCAATCCCTCAACACTGACCCTCTGATAATGCAGCACTCCCTCAGTACTCACCCTCTGCCATTGCAGCACACCCTCAGTACTGACCTCTGACAGTGCAGCACTCCCTCAATACTGACCTTCTGACAGTTCAGCACACCCTCAATACTGACCATTTAATAGTGCAGCACTCCCTCAACAATGACCATTTAACAGTGCAGCACTCCCTCAGTACTGACCCTCTGACAGTGCAGCTCTCCCTCAGTACTGACCCTGTGACAGTGCAGCACTCCCTCAGTACTGACTTTCTGACAGTGCAGCTCTCCCTCAGTACTGACCATTTAACAATGCCGCACTCCCTCAGTACTCCCCCTCTGACAGTGCACACTCCCTCAGTACTTACCCTCTGACAGTGCAGCAATCCCTCAACACTGACCCTCTGACAATGCAGCACTCCCTCAGTACTCACACTCTGCCATTGCAGCACACCCTCAGTACTGACCTCTGACAGTGCAGCACTCCCTCAATACTGACCTTCTGACAGTTCAGCACGCCCTCAATACTGACCATTTAATAGTGCAGCACTCCCTCAACAATGACCATTTAACAGTGCAGCACTCCCTCAGTACTGACCCTCTGACAGTGCAGCTCTCCCTCAGTACTGACCCTGTGACAGTGCAGCACTCCCTCAGTACTGACTTTCTGACAGTGCAGCTCTCCCTCAGTACTGACCATTTAACAATGCCGCACTCCCTCAGTACTCCCCCTCTGACAGTGCACACTCCCTCAGTACTTACCCTCTGACAGTGCAGCAATCCCTCAACACTGACCCTCTGACAATGCAGCACTCCCTCAGTACTCACCCTCTGCCATTGCAGCACACCCTCAGTACTGACCTCTGACAGTGCAGCACTCCCTCAATACTGACCCTCTGACAATTCAGCACGCCCTCAATACTGACCATTTAATAGTGCAGCACTCTCTCAACAATGACCATTTAACAGCGCAGCACTCCCTCAGTACTGACCCTCTGACAGTGCAGCTCTCCCTCAGTACTGACCCTCTGACAGTGCAGCACTCCCTCAGTACTGACACTCTGACAGTGCAGCAATCACTCAGCACTGACCCTCTGACAGGGCAGCACTCCCTCAATACTGACTTCTGACAGTGCAGCAATCCCTCAACACTGACCTTCTGACAGTGCAGCTCTCCCTCAGTACTGACCATTTAACAGTCCAGCACTTCCTCAGTACTGACCATTTAACAGTGCAGCACTCCCTCAGTACTGACCCTCTGACAGTGCAGCACTCCCGCAGTACTCACCCTCTGACTGTGCAACACTTCCTCAGTACTGACCCTTTGACAGTACAGCACTCCTTCAATACTGACCATTTGACAGTGCAGTACTCCCTCAGTACTGACCTTCTGCCAGTGCAGCTCTCCCTCAGTACTGACTCTCTGACAGTGCAGCACTCCCTCAGTACTTACCCTCTGACAGAGCAGCATTTCCTCAGTACTGACCCTCTGACAGTGCCGCACGCCCTCAGTACTGACCCTCCGACAGTGCAGCACTCCCTCAGTACTGACCCTCTGACACTGCAGCACTCCCTCAGTACTCACCCTCTGACAGTGCAGCACTCGCTCAATACTGACCCTCTGACACTGCAGCACTCCCTCAGTACTCACCCTCTGACAGTGCAGCACTCGCTCACACCTCAGTGGTTGGGAACCTGAGGGGACATTCCGAGCACAGAGTAAAAACACTGGCAGTGGGAAGTAGTGAATTCTCAACTGTTGATGAAGATATATCAGAGAGTAGATAGAATACTTGGAGATTTTGACAGAATTGGAGTAGGCAAGAATAAGTCATTAGATGGGGTCAGTTTAAAGGGCAAAGCATAAAAGCCTAAATCAGGGCTAATGTGATGTGTGTGCATGCACAGAGTGTGCTTAATAAGATTGGTGAACTACAGGCATAGGTTGACAGATGGAATTATGATATTATTGCTGTAACAGAGACCTGGCTCAAAGAAGGGCAGGACTGGGTGTTAAATATTCCTGGGTGTAAGGTGTTTAGGACAGACAGGAAAGGAGGAATAGAGGGTGGACTGGCAATACTGGTCAACGATGGCATTACAGTGCTGGAGAGAGAGGATGTTCCAGAGGGGTCAAGGACAGAATCTCTCTGGCTAGTGGTAAGGACTGGGAAAGGTAAAATAACATTGATTGGTGTAATACATAGACCACTAACTAGTGGAAGGGATGTGGAGAAACAAATTTGCAAAGAGATTACAGGGAGGCGTATAGAGTAATCATAATGGGGGACTTCAATTCTCCAAAAGAGACTGGGATAGGAATAGTACATAAGGACAAGAGGGGTGAGAGTTCCTGGAACATGTTCAAGGTAATTTTCTACAGCAGTATGTTTCCAGTCCAATGAGAGGACATGCACTTTCGGACCTGGTTCTGGGGAATGAGTTGGCCCAAGTGAATCAAATATCAGTGGGAGAGCCTCTCGGAGACAGTGACCATTGCATCATAAGGTTTAGGTTAATCCTGGAAAAGGACAGAGAACAATCCAGAGCAGGGATGATTAATTGTGGGAAAGCCAACTTCAATGGGATGAGATTGCATCTGAGTTGAGTGAGTTGGAATCAAATGTTGGCAGAAAAGGCAGTGACTGAACAATGGGCCACCTCCAAAGAAAAAGTATTGCAGGAAATGTCAAGGTATATTCCCCTGAAGGGGAAAGTTCGGACAAATAAATCCAGAGCGCCCTGTATGACGAGCGAGATAGAGATAAGGATGAAAAGGAAGAAGTGCACCTACGACAGATGTCAGGTAGAAAATACAATGGAGAATCAGGCTGGATATAGAAGGAGCAGAGGAGAAGTGAAGAAACTAATAAGAAAAGCAAGGAGAGAGCATGAACAGAGGCTGGCAGCGAACATAAAATGGAAACCCAATGTCTTATATAAGCATTTAAATAATGAAAAGCTGATAAAAGAAAGAGTAGGGCCAATTAGGGACAAAAAAGAGAACTTGCATGTGGAGGTTGGAGAAATAGCGGAGGTGTTGAGCGAATACATTGCATCTGTCTTTACAAAGGAAGAAGATGCTACCCAGGCCGAGGTGAGCGAGGAGGTAACTGGTACACCAGAAGAACTTACAATTGAGAGGAAGGTGGTGTTGGAATGGCTATCTTTACTTAAAACAGCTAAGGTACCAGGATCAAATGAGGTGTATCCCAGGGTACTGAGGGAAGTGAGAGTGGAAATTGCAGAGACACTAGTGATAATCATCCAGTCCTCTTTAGACACAAGGGAGGTGCCAGAGGACTGGAGAACTGTGAATGTTACACCCTTGTTCAAAAAGGGGTGCAAGGATAAAACCAACAACAACAGACCAGTCAGTTTGACCTCAGAGGCAAGGAAACTTCTGGAAACTATAGTACAGGATAAAATCAATCATCACTTAGACAAGGGCAGGATCATTAAGGAAAGCTGGTATGGGATTCATCAAGAGAAAATCAGATTTAACTAACTTACTGGAGTTTTTTTGAGGAGGTAACAGAGAAGGTTGATAAAGGAAACACTGTTGATGTGGTGTATGTGGATTTTCAGAATGCATTTGATACAGGGCCACACAACAGACTTGTGAACAAATTTCTAGGTCATGGAATGAAAGGGAAAGTAGGCACTTGGATAAGAAATTGGCTGAGTGACAGGAAACCGAGAGCAGTGATAAACCATTGTTTTTCAGATTGGAGGTAGGTTTGTGGTGGGGTTCCCCAGGGGTCAGTGTTGGGACCCTTGCTCTTCCAGATATATATTAATGACCTAGATTGTGGTGTGCAGGGCATGATTCCAAAATTTGCAGATGATATGAAGATTGGAAATGTTGTTAACTGTGATGGGGATAGTGTTGAACTTCAAAAGGTCATAGACATGTTGGTGGATTAGGCAGACAAGTGACAGATGAAATTCGATGTAGAGAAGTGTGAGGTGATTCATTTTGGAAGGAAGAATATAGAGAGACAGTATAAAATAAAGGAAGTGCAGGAACAGAGGGACCTCGGTGTATATAAGTCCCTGTCAGTATATCACTCTCGATCCCATATGTTTTTATTTTGCCCACTAGCCTCTTATGTGGGACTTTATCAAAAGCCTTCTTGAAATCCAGATACACCACATCCACTGGTTCTCCCTTATCTATCCTACTAAAGAAACTCCAGTAGATTAGTTAAGCATAATTTCCCTTTCACAAACCCATGCTGACTTTGTCTAATCCCATTAATGTTTTCTAAGTATTCTGTTACCACATATTTTATAATAGGCTCTAGCATTTGCCCCATTCCTGATGTTAGGCTAACTGTTCTGTAATTCTCTGTCTTTTCTCTCCTCCCTTTTTTAAATAGTGGGGTTACATTTGCCACCCTCCAATCTGTAGGAACTGCTCCAGAGTCTATAAAATTTTGGAAGATGACCACCAATGCATCCAATATTCCCAGGGCCACTTCCTTTAGTACTCTGGGATGTAGATTATCAGGCCTTGGGGATTTTTCAATCTTTAGCTCCATTAATTTCTCTAGCACCATTTTTTTTTAACTAATACTGATTTTCTTCAATTCCTCCCTCTCACTAGACCTTTGGTTCCCTAATATTTCTGGGAAATTATTTGTGTCCTCTTTTGTGAAGACAGAACCAAAATATGTGTTCAATTCTTCTGCCATTTCTTTGTCTCCCATTATAATTTCCCCCACTTCTGACTGTAAGGACCTTACATTTGTCTTCACTAATCTTTTTCTCTTCACATATTTATAAAAGCTTTTACAGTCAGTTTTTATGTTCCTTGCAAATTTATTCTCATACTCCATTTTCCCATTTTTAATCAATCCTTTTGTTCACTTTTGCTGAATTCTGAACTGTTCCCAATCCTCAGGCTTGCTGCTTTATCTGGCAGTTTTATATGTCTCCTCTTTGGATCTAAAACTATCCCTAATTTCTTTTGTAAGCCATGATTGAGCCACCTTTCCTGTTTTATTTTTGCGTCAGACAGGAATGAATAATTCATGCATATGTTCCTTAAATATTAGCCATTGCTTATTTACCATCAACCCTTTTAGTAAGGTTCCCCAATCCATGACTGCCAACTCACACCTCATACCCTCGTAGTTCCCTAGTTTCGGATTCAACCTCTTCACTCTCCATCTTAATGAACAATTCTATCATTTTATAGTCACTCTTCCCCAAGGGACCCCACACAACTTTCTCATTGCACAATACCCAGTCTACGATAGCCTGCTCTGTAGTTGGTTCCTCAACCTATTGGTCTAAAAAAAAATCATGTGCACACTCCAGGAAATCCTCTTCCATATCATTATTGTTAGTTTGGTTTGTCCAATCTATATGTAGATTAAAGTCACCCATGATTACAGTTGTACCCTTACTGCATGTGTCTCTAATTTCCTGTTTAGTGCCTTCCCTTACATCTCCTTTACTGTTTGAGGGTTGATACACAGCCCCCACCAACATTTGGTGTTTCTTATCTCCACTCAAACAGATTTCACATCATGATTTTCTGAGCCAATGTCCTTCCTCAATATTGCATTGATTTCCTCCATTACTAACAATACTACCTCACCTCCTTTCCCTATTTGTCTGTCCTTCCTAAATATTGAATACCTCCGGATGTTCAGCTCCCATCCTTGGTCACCCTGCAGCCATGTCTCCATAACAGCAACTATATCATGACTGTTCATATCTATTTGCACTGTTAATTCATCCACCTTATTGTGAATGCTCCGTGCATTAAGATACAATGTCTTTAGACTTGTCTTTTTAACCTTGTTAAGTCACCTTAGCTTTATTTTGCACTATGACCCCATTTGGTTTATCCACCTTCCACTTTTGCTTCTTACTTTTCTGCCTTTTGTTTCTATCCTTGTTCCCTCTCCTCTGTCTCCCTGCTCAGGTTCCCATTCCCTTGGAGAACAGGAGGCTGAGAGGAGACCTGATAGAGGTGTTCAAGGTCCTGAGGGGTAAGGACAGGGTAAATAGTGAGAAACTGTTCCCACTCAAGAGAACATCAAGAACTAGACAAAGATTCAAAATAATTGGCAAAAGCAATAAACGTGATGTGAGGGAATTTTTTTTCACCCAAAAGGTGGTTGGATCTGGAACGAACTTCCTGAGAGGGTGGTGGAGGCAGGTTTGATCGAAATATTCCAAAGGGAATTGGATCGCTACCTGAAAAAAGAGAATGTGCAAGGTTACAGGGATAATGCAGGGGAGTGGGGCTAGGTCGAATGTTCTTTCAGAGAGCCAGTACAGACTCAATGGGCCGAATAGCCTCCTTCTGCACTGTAAAGATTCTGTGATACTGTGAGGACTGAAGTTCCAACAGCTCAACGTTCCCTCCGACAGTGCTGCACCCCTTCAGTACTGACCCTCTGACAGTGCAGCACTCCCTCAGTACTGACCCTCTGACAGTGCTGCACTCCTTCAGTACTGACCCTCCGACAGTGCTGCACCCCTTCAGTACTGACCCTCCGACAGTGCTGCACCCCTTCAGTACTGACCCTCCGACAGTGCTGCACCCCTTCAGTACTGACCCTCTGACAGTGCTGCACCCCCTCAGTACTGACCCTCTGACAGTGCTGCACCCCTTCAGTACTGACCCTCCGACAGTGCTGCACCCCTTCAGTACTGACCCTCTGACAGTGCTGCACCCCCTCAGTACTGACCCTCTGACAGTGCTGCACCCCTTCAGTACTGACCCTCCGACAGTGCTGCACCCCTTCAGTACTGACCCTCTGACAGTGCCCCACTCCCTCAGTACTGACCCTCTGACAGTGCCCCACTCCCTCAGTACTGACCCTCCGACAGTGCTGCACCCCTTCAGTACTGACCCTCTGACAGTGCAGCACTACCTCAGTACTGACCCTCTGACAGTGCTGCACCCCTTCAGTACTGACCCTCTGACAGTGCAGCACTCCCTCAGTACTGACCCTCTGACAGTGCCCCACTCCCTCAATACTGACCCTCTGACAGTGCTGCACCCCTTCAGTACTGACCCTCTGACAGTGCCCCACTCCCTCAATACTGACCCTCTGACAGTGCTGCACCCCTTCAGTACTGACCCTCTGACAGTGCAGCACTCCCTCAGTACTGACCCTCTGACAGTGCTGCACCCCTTCAGTACTGACCCTCTGACAGTGCTGCACCCCTTCAGTACTGACCCTCTGACAGTGCCCCACTCCCTCAGTACTGACCCTCTGACAGTGCTGCACCCCTTCAGTACTGACCCTCTGACAGTGCTGCACTCCCTCAGCACTGACCCTCCGACACTGCTGCACCCCTTCAGTACTGACCCTCTGACAGTGCCCCACTCCCTCAGTACTGACCCTCCGACAGTGCTGCACCCCTTCAGTACTGATGACCTATAGTGCCCCACTCCCTCAGTACTGACCCTCCGACAGTGCTGCACCCCTTCAGTACTGATGACCTATAGTGCCCCACTCCCTCAGTACTGACCCTCCGACAGTGCTGCACCCCTTCAGTACTGACCCTCTGACAGTGCCCCACTCCCTCAGTACGGACCCTCTGACAGTGCTGCACCCCTTCAGTACTGATGACCTATAGTGCCCCACTCCCTCAGTACTGACCCTCCGACAGTGCTGCACCCCTTCAGTACTGATGACCTATAGTGCCCCACTCCCTCAGTACTGACCCTCCGACAGTGCTGCACCCCTTCAGTACTGATGAACTATAGTGCCCCACTCCCTCAGTACTGACCCTCCGACAGTGCTGCACCCCTTCAGTACTGATGACCTATAGTGCCCCACTCCCTCAGTACTGACCTCTGACAGTGCTGCACCCCTTCAGTACTGACCCTCTGACAGTGCCCCACTCCCTCAGTACTGACCCTCTGACAGTGCAGCACTCCCTCAGTACTGACCCTCCGACAGTGCAGCACTCCCTCAGTACTGACCCTCTGACAGTGCTGCACCCCTTCAGTACTGATGACCTATAGTGCCCCACTCCCTCAGTACTGACCCTCCGACAGTGCTGCACCCCTTCAGTACTGATGACCTATAGTGCCCCACTCCCTCAGTGCTGACCCTCTGATGGTGCAGCGCTCCCTCAGTACTGACCCTCTGACAGTGCAGCACTCCCTCAGTACTGACCCTCTGACAGTGCTGCACCCCTTCAGTACTGATGACCTATAGTGCCCCACTCCCTCAGTACTGACCCTCCGACAGTGCTGCACCCCTTCAGTACTGATGACCTATAGTGCCCCACTCCCTCAGTGCTGACCCTCTGATGGTGCAGCGCTCCCTCAGTACTGACCCTCTGACAGTGCAGCACTCCCTCGGTACTGACCCTCTGACAGTGCAGCGCTCCCTCAGTACTGACCCTCTGACAGTGCAGCACTCCCTCAGTACTGACCCTCCGACAGTGCAGCACTCCCTCAGTACTGACCCTCTGACAGTGCAGCACTCCCTCAGTACTGATGACCTATAGTGCCCCACTCCCTCAGTACTGACCCTCCGACAGTGCTGCACCGCTTCAGTACTGATGACCTATAGTGCCCCACTCCCTCAGTACTGACCCTCCGACAGTGCTGCACCGCTTCAGTACTGATGACCTATAGTGCCCCACTCCCTCAGTACTGACCCTCCGACAGTGCTGCACCGCTTCAGTACTGATGACCTATAGTGCCCCACTCCCTCAGTACTGACCCTCCGACAGTGCTGCACCCCTTCAGTACTGATGACCTATAGTGCCCCACTCCCTCAGTACTGACCCTCCGACAGTGCTGCACCCCTTCAGTACTGATGACCTATAGTGCCCCACTCCCTCAGTACTGACCCTCCGACAGTGCTGCACCCCTTCAGTACTGATGACCTATAGTGCCCCACTCCCTCAGTACTGACCCTCCGACAGTGCAGCACCCCTTCAGTACTGATGACCTATAGTGCCCCACTCCCTCAGTACTGACCCTCTGACAGTGCAGCTCTCCCTCATTACTGATGACCTATAGTGCCCCACTCCCTCAGTGCTGACCCTCTGACAGTGCTGCACCCCTTCAGTACTGATGACCTATAGTGCCCCACTCCCTCAGTACTGACCCTCTGACAGTGCTGCACCCCTTCAGTACTGATGACCTATAGTGCCCCACTCCCTCAGAACTGACCCTCTGACAGTGCAGCGCTCCCTCAGTGCTGACCCTCTGACAGTGCAGCACTCCCTCAGTACTGACCCTCTGACAGTGCAGCACTCCCTCAGTACTGACCCTCTGACAGTGCAGCACTCCCTCAGTGCTGACCCTCTGACAGTGCAGCACTCCCTCAGTACTGACCCTCCGACAGTGCAGCGCTCCCTCAGTACTGACCCTCCAACAGTGCAGCACTGCTCCCTCAGTACTGACCCTCTGACAATGCAGCACTCCCTCAGTACTGACCCTCCGACAGTGCAGCGCTCCCTCAGTACTGACCCTCTGATAGTGCAGCGCTCCCTCAGTACTGACCCTCTGACAGTGCAGCGCTCCCTCAGTACTGACCCTCTGACAGTGCTTCATTAGTGACCCATTTGAGCTAGTTACATGGGAACAGGAGGAGGCCATTCAGCCCCTTGGGCCTATTACACAGGAATAGGAGGAGGCTGTTCAGCTCATTGAGACTGTTACACAGGAAGTGGAGGAGGCCATTCAGCCCCTTTGTCCTGTTACATAGGAACAGGAAGAAGTTACGTTCCTCCTTGAGCTTGTTACATCATTCAATCAAATCATGGTTTGCCTGCCTTTCCACTCGATGTTCCCTCCCTTGGCAACTTTATTCAAATAAAATCCGATGGATCTCGGTCTTGAAAACCGAAATTGGCTCCCAGCCTGTGTAGTGTTTGAAGGAGTGTGTTCCGGATTTCCATTCAGCTTTGTGTGAAGTGCTTCCTGACATCACCTCTGCACAGCCCGGCCCTCATTATCAGCTTCTGTCATTAGCTTGATCACAGCAACCTGTGTTTTTCTAAATTCACTAGAATGCAGCCTTTGTCTACTCCACATACCTTCTGATTTTACCCCTTTATACATTACTCGATCCAGCACCAGGGATCTGGGAGTACTTGTACATGAACCAGAAAAACAGAGCAAGCTACTTGGAAGGCAAATGGAATGTTGGCCTTTATTCCGAGAGGGTTGGAATATAAAAGTAGGGAAGTCTTGCTACAACTGAACAGGAAATTGGTGAGACCACACCTGGAGTGCTGTCTACAGATTTGGCCTCCTTAAGAAAGAAATATTTGCTTTGGAGGCAGTTCAGAGAAGGTTCACTCAACTGGTTCCTAGGACGAGGGGTTCGTCTTATGAAGAAAGGTTGAGCAGGTTGTGTCTGTACCCATTGGAGTTTAGAAGGAGGAGAGGTGACCTTAATGAAACATAAAAGATCCTGAAAGGACATGACAGGGTGGATGCTGAATGGATGTTTCTGAAGGTGGGGGAGTCTAGAACTAGGGGGCACAGTTTAAAAATAAGGGCTCTCCCAGTTAAGATGGAGATGAAGAGGAATTTCTTCTCTCAGAAGGTTATTAGTCTTTGGAATTCTCAACCCCAGAGAGCAGTGGTTGGGGGTGGGGGGGAGAAGAGGAGGCTGGATCATTGAATATACTCAAGGCTGAGTTAGACAGAAATTTGGTAGACAAGAGAGTCAAGGGAACAGACAGGACAGTGGAGTTTGGACACAGTCAGGTCAGCCATGATTTTAATAAATGGCAGAGCAGGTCAATGGGCTGAATTGTCCCCTACTCTTGTTTCTTATGATCTTATGTTAAACATTCACTCCCTCCACCACCGACGCACAGTAGCAGCAGTGTGTGTACCATCTACAAGATGCACTGCAGGAATTCACCAAGGCTCCTTCGACAGGACATTCCAAACCCAGGACCACTACCATCTAGAAGGACAAGGACAGCAGATAGATGGGAACACCACCGCCTGGAAGTTCCCCTACGAGCCCCTCACCATCCTGACTTGGAAATATATCGCCGTTCCTTCACTGTCGCTGGGTCACAGTCCTGGAACTCCCTCCCTAACAGCACTGTGGGTGTACCTACACCACACGGACTGCAGCGGCTCAAGAAGGCAGCTCACCCACCACCTTCTCAAGGGGCAATTAGGGATGGGCAATAAATACTGGCCTTCGAGATTTGCCAAGTCTGCATCATAGCAAATGGTAATACTGAAGTGTCAACTTGAGGTCTGGTTTTCCTGTGTGACAGTGTAGGTTTACTAGCTTCATCTACACAGGACACTGAAATCAACTGTCAATTAGCTAGGAATTAGTCAACTGAAGTTTTGTGAAACTTTTGCCTGTACCACATGATAAGATGCTGCTGCCTCCCTGTGGCTACAAATATTACTGCAGGCAAAATAAAGTCCACAGGCAAAAGACAAAAAAGCAAAGATTGACAGGACTTGTTAAATGATACAGAATTTTCTTTTAAATCTAAAGTCAGTTTTTAAAAAAAAATTCTCCGCATTTTCTGGTATCAGTTGATTTCTCTCTCATTCGAAGTTCCAACACTTCACTCCTCTCATCCAATTCGGTAGAGCTGAGATCACAGGCTGTGAACTCCGGGATCCTGGATATGATTTGTTAAACCTTGGCCAGTGCTGGTGTGAGGACATCAATAGATGTATCAGCAGCTCCTGAGACAGAACCTGCTGCCTTCCCAACAGTGAGACTGGCAGAAGGAAAGACTGGGGACAGAGATGGTCAACAGTACGGACAGAGACAGTGATGGCTGGGGATCTAAGGCAACCAGTAGCCGGGGGAGTGAATGAGAGAGAAAGGACAGAATGGCAGCAGGACAGACAGTCTCAAACTTAAAAACAGGAACAGGATCAAAAAAGAACAGTAGAGAGGCGGTACAGAGAAGAGAAATAAATTGAGAGCTGGAGTAAGTGGAGAGAAAATAGATGAAATGCAAAGAGAGAGAGAGAGAGAGATATAAAACAAATTAAAATGGATGATTGATGGAGAGACAGAGAGAGGGAAAAATGAGTGTGGGTGATGGAGCAGAGAAAGTTGGAGAAAGGTCCAGACAAAGACAAGCAGAAGAGAGGTGAACAGAGTGGGATACAAGGCTGCTCGGAGTTCAAAATATCCCAATTCATGAAAGTGGCCTAAACGTCCTCAGAGATTGATTGTCAGTCGTGGAAATGTACTACACAAACAATCAAAGGGGATGTAATCAGCTAGAAACTTTCAAGACCAGGGTCTAGCTATTAACAAATCATCAAAACAGGAGAGGGTCAAAGCCAGTGCACTAACCAGAGAGAGAGAGTCAAAGCCAGTGCACTAACCAGAGAGAGAGTCAAAGCCAGTGCACTAACCAGAGAGAGTCAAAGCCAGTGCACTAAACAGAGAGTCAAAGCCAGGGCACTAACCAGAGTCAAAGCCAGTGCACTAACATGAAAGAGTCAAAGCCAGTGCACTAACATGAGAGAGTCAAAGCCAGTGCACTAACCAGAGAGAGAGAGAGTCAAAGCCAGTGCACTAACCAGAGAGTCAAAGCCAATGAACTAACCAGAGAGAGTCAAAACCAGTGCACTAACCAGAGAGAGACAAAGCCAGTGCACTTACCAGAGAGAGTCAAAGCCAATGCACTAACCAGAGTGAGTCAAAGCCAGTGAACTAACCAGAGAGAGAGAGAGAGAGAGAGTCAAAGCCAGTGCACTAACCAGAGAGAGAGAGAGACAGTCAAAGCCAGTGCACTAACCAGACAGAGTCAAAGCCTGTGCACTAACCAGAGAGAAAGTCAAAGCCAGTGCACTAACCAGAGAGAGAGTCAAAGCTAGTGCACGAACCAGAGAGAGAGTCAAAACCAGTGCACTATCCAGAGAGTCAAAGCCAGCGCACTAACCAGAAAGAGTCAAAGCCAATGCAATAATCAAGAGAGTCAAAGCAAGTGCACTAACCAGATAGAGTCAAAGCCAGTGCACTAACCAGAGAGAAAGTCAAAGCCAGCGCACTAACCAGAGAGAAAGTCAAAGCCAGTGCACTAACCATAGAGAGAGTCAAAGCCAAAGCACTAACCAGAGAGAGAGAGTCAAAGCCAGTGCACTAACCAGAGAGTCAAAGCCAGTGCACAAACCAGAGAGAGAAAGAGACAAAGCTAGTGCAATAACCAGAGAGAGAAAGAGAGAGTCAAAGCCAGTGCATTAAAGAGAGAGAAAGAGAGTCAATGCCAGTGCACTAACCAGAGAGAGCGAGATAGAGTCAAAGCCAGTGCACTAACCAGAGAGTCAAAACCAGCGCACTAACCAGAGAGAGTCAAAGCCAGTGCACTAACCAGAGACAGTCAAAGCCAGTGCACTAACCAGAGAGAGACAAAGCCAGTGCAATAAAAGAGACAAAGCCACTGCACTAACCAGAGAGAGAGAGAGTCAAAGCCAGTGCATTAAAGAGAGAGAAAGAGAGTCAATGCCAGTGCACCAAGCAGAAGGAGAGAGTCAAAGCCAGTACATTAACCAGAGAGAGAGAGAGAGATAGAGTCAAAGCCAGTGCACTAAGCAGAGAGTCAAAGCCAGTGCACGAACCAAACAGAGTCAAAGCCAGTGCACTAAACAGAGAGAGTCAAAGTCAATGCACTAACCAGAGAGAGTCAAAGCCAGTGCACTAACCAGAGAGATTCAAAGCCAGTGCACTAAACAGAGAGTCAAAGCCAGGGCACTAAACAGAGAGTCAAAGCCAGTGCACTAACCAAAGTCAAAGCCAGCCAACTAACACGAAAGAGTCAAAGCCAATGCACTAACATGAGAGAGTCAAAGCCAGTGCACTAACCAGAGAGAGAGGGTCAAAGCCAGTGCACTAACCAGAGAGTCATAGCCAGTGCTCTAACCAGAGAATCAAAGCCAGTGCACTGTCAAGAGAGAGAGAGAGAGAGAGTCAAAGCCAGTGCACTAAAAAAGTCAAAGCCAGTGAACTAACACGAAAGAGTCAAAGCCAATGCACTAACATGAGAGAGTCAAAGCCAGTGCACTAACCAGAGAGAGAGGGTCAAAGCCAGTGCACAAACCAGAGAGTCATAGCCAGTGCTCTAACCAGAGAATCAAAGCCAGTGCACTGTCAAGAGAGAGAGAGAGAGTCAAAGCCAGTGCACTAACCAGAGAGAGAGAGACAGTCAAAGCCAGTGCACTAACCAGAGAGAGTCAAAGCCAGTGCACTAAACAGAAAGTCAAAGCCAGTGCACTAACCAGAGAGAGAGTCAAAGCTAGTGCACATACCAGAGAGAGAGAGTCAAAACCAGTGCACTATCCAGAGAGTCAAAACCAGCGCAATAACCAGAAAGAGTCAAAGCCAATGCAATAATCAAGAGAGTCAAAGCCAGTGCATTAAAGAGAGACAAAGAGAGTCAATGCCAGTGCACTAACCAGAGAGAGAGAGAGAGAGTCAAAGCCAGTACATTAACCAGAGAGAGAGAGAGAGAGAGTCATAGAGTCAAAGCCAGTGCACTAACCAGAGAGTCAAAGCCAGTGCACGAACCAAAGAGAGTAAAAGCCAGTGCACTAACCAGAGAGAGTCAAAGCCAGTGAACTAACCAGAGAGAGTCAAAGCCAGTGCACTAACCAGAGAGAGAGAGAGAGAGAGAGAGAGTCAAAGCCAGTGCACTAACCAGAGAGAAAAACCAGTGCACTAAGCAGAGAGAGAGAGACAAAGCCCGTGCACTAACCAAAGAGAGTCAAAGCCAGTGCACTAATCTAAGAGAGCGAGAGAGAGTCAAAGCCAGTGCACTAACCAGAGAGTCAAAACCAGTGCAATAACCAGAGAATCAAAGCCAGTGCACTGCCAAGAGAGAGAGAGAGAGAGAGAGAGTGAAAACCAGTGCTCTAACCAGAGAGAGTCAAAACCAGTGCACTAACCAGAGAGAGAGACAAAGCCAGTGCACTAACCAGAGAGAGTCAAAGTCAGTGCACTAACCAGAGAGAATCAAAGCCAGTGCACTAACCAGAGAGAGTGAAAGCCAGTGCACTAAACAGAGAGTCAAAGCCAGGGCACTAAACAGAGAGTCAAAGCCAGTGCACTAACCAGAGTCAAAGCCAGTGCACTAACACGGAAGAGTCAAAGCCAGTGAACTAACACGAGAGAGTCAAAGACAGTGCAGCAACCAGAGAGAGAGAGAGAGTCAAAGCCAGGGCACTAACCAGAGAGTCAAAGCCAGTGCACTAACCAGAGAATCAAAGCCAGTGCACTGTCAGGAGAGAGAGAGAGAGATTCAAAGCCAGTGCACTAACCAGAGAGAGAGAGACAGTCAAAGCCAGTGCACTAACCAGAGAGAGAGAGAGTCAAAGCCAGTGCACTAACCAGAGAGTCAAAGCCAATGAACTAACCAGAGAGAGTCAAAACCAGTGCACTAACCAGAGAGAGACAAAGCCAGTGCACTTACCAGAGAGAGTCAAAGCCAATGCACTAACCAGAGTGAGTCAAAGCCAGTGAACTAACCAGAGAGAGAGAGAGAGAGAGAGTCAAAGCCAGTGCACTAACCAGAGAGAGAGAGAGACAGTCAAAGCCAGTGCACTAACCAGACAGAGTCAAAGCCTGTGCACTAACCAGAGAGAAAGTCAAAGCCAGTGCACTAACCAGAGAGAGAGTCAAAGCTAGTGCACGAACCAGAGAGAGAGTCAAAACCAGTGCACTATCCAGAGAGTCAAAGCCAGCGCACTAACCAGAAAGAGTCAAAGCCAATGCAATAATCAAGAGAGTCAAAGCAAGTGCACTAACCAGATAGAGTCAAAGCCAGTGCACTAACCAGAGAGAAAGTCAAAGCCAGCGCACTAACCAGAGAGAAAGTCAAAGCCAGTGCACTAACCATAGAGAGAGTCAAAGCCAAAGCACTAACCAGAGAGAGAGAGTCAAAGCCAGTGCACTAACCAGAGAGTCAAAGCCAGTGCACAAACCAGAGAGAGAAAGAGACAAAGCTAGTGCAATAACCAGAGAGAGAAAGAGAGAGTCAAAGCCAGTGCATTAAAGAGAGAGAAAGAGAGTCAATGCCAGTGCACTAACCAGAGAGAGCGAGATAGAGTCAAAGCCAGTGCACTAACCAGAGAGTCAAAACCAGCGCACTAACCAGAGAGAGTCAAAGCCAGTGCACTAACCAGAGACAGTCAAAGCCAGTGCACTAACCAGAGAGAGACAAAGCCAGTGCAATAAAAGAGACAAAGCCACTGCACTAACCAGAGAGAGAGAGAGTCAAAGCCAGTGCATTAAAGAGAGAGAAAGAGAGTCAATGCCAGTGCACCAAGCAGAAGGAGAGAGTCAAAGCCAGTACATTAACCAGAGAGAGAGAGAGAGATAGAGTCAAAGCCAGTGCACTAAGCAGAGAGTCAAAGCCAGTGCACGAACCAAACAGAGTCAAAGCCAGTGCACTAAACAGAGAGAGTCAAAGTCAATGCACTAACCAGAGAGAGTCAAAGCCAGTGCACTAACCAGAGAGATTCAAAGCCAGTGCACTAAACAGAGAGTCAAAGCCAGGGCACTAAACAGAGAGTCAAAGCCAGTGCACTAACCAAAGTCAAAGCCAGCCAACTAACACGAAAGAGTCAAAGCCAATGCACTAACATGAGAGAGTCAAAGCCAGTGCACTAACCAGAGAGAGAGGGTCAAAGCCAGTGCACTAACCAGAGAGTCATAGCCAGTGCTCTAACCAGAGAATCAAAGCCAGTGCACTGTCAAGAGAGAGAGAGAGAGAGAGTCAAAGCCAGTGCACTAAAAAAGTCAAAGCCAGTGAACTAACACGAAAGAGTCAAAGCCAATGCACTAACATGAGAGAGTCAAAGCCAGTGCACTAACCAGAGAGAGAGGGTCAAAGCCAGTGCACAAACCAGAGAGTCATAGCCAGTGCTCTAACCAGAGAATCAAAGCCAGTGCACTGTCAAGAGAGAGAGAGAGAGTCAAAGCCAGTGCACTAACCAGAGAGAGAGAGACAGTCAAAGCCAGTGCACTAACCAGAGAGAGTCAAAGCCAGTGCACTAAACAGAAAGTCAAAGCCAGTGCACTAACCAGAGAGAGAGTCAAAGCTAGTGCACATACCAGAGAGAGAGAGTCAAAACCAGTGCACTATCCAGAGAGTCAAAACCAGCGCAATAACCAGAAAGAGTCAAAGCCAATGCAATAATCAAGAGAGTCAAAGCCAGTGCATTAAAGAGAGACAAAGAGAGTCAATGCCAGTGCACTAACCAGAGAGAGAGAGAGAGAGTCAAAGCCAGTACATTAACCAGAGAGAGAGAGAGAGAGAGTCATAGAGTCAAAGCCAGTGCACTAACCAGAGAGTCTAAGCCAGTGCACGAACCAAAGAGAGTAAAAGCCAGTGCACTAACCAGAGAGAGTCAAAGCCAGTGAACTAACCAGAGAGAGTCAAAGCCAGTGCACTAACCAGAGAGAGAGAGAGAGAGAGAGAGAGTCAAAGCCAGTGCACTAACCAGAGAGAAAAACCAGTGCACTAAGCAGAGAGAGAGAGACAAAGCCCGTGCACTAACCAAAGAGAGTCAAAGCCAGTGCACTAATCTAAGAGAGCGAGAGAGAGTCAAAGCCAGTGCACTAACCAGAGAGTCAAAACCAGTGCAATAACCAGAGAATCAAAGCCAGTGCACTGCCGAGAGAGAGAGAGAGAGAGAGAGAGTGAAAGCCAGTGCTCTAACCAGAGAGAGTCAAAACCAGTGCACTAACCAGAGAGAGAGACAAAGCCAGTGCACTAACCAGAGAGAGTCAAAGTCAGTGCACTAACCAGAGAGAATCAAAGCCAGTGCACTAACCAGAGAGAGTGAAAGCCAGTGCACTAAACAGAGAGTCAAAGCCAGGGCACTAAACAGAGAGTCAAAGCCAGTGCACTAACCAGAGTCAAAGCCAGTGCACTAACACGGAAGAGTCAAAGCCAGTGAACTAACACGAGAGAGTCAAAGACAGTGCAGCAACCAGAGAGAGAGAGAGAGTCAAAGCCAGGGCACTAACCAGAGAGTCAAAGCCAGTGCACTAACCAGAGAATCAAAGCCAGTGCACTGTCAGGAGAGAGAGAGAGATTCAAAGCCAGTGCACTAACCAGAGAGAGAGAGACAGTCAAAGCCAGTGCACTAACCAGAGAGAGTCAAAGCCAGTGCACTAACCAGAGAGAAGTTCAAAGCCAGTGCACTAACCAGAGAGAGAGTCAAAGCTAGTGCACGAACCAGAGAGAGAGTCAAAACCAGTGCACTATCCAGAGAGTCAAAATCAGCGCACTAACCAGAAAGAGTCAATGCCAATGCAATAATCAAGAGAGTCAAAGCAAGTGCACTAACCAGATAGAGCCAAAGCCAGTGCACTAACCAGAGAGAGAGAGAGAGAGAGAGAGAGAGAGAGAGAGAGAGAGAGAGAGAGAGAGAGAGAGAGAGAGAGAGAGAGAAAGCCAGTGAACTAACCAGAGAGAAAGTCAAAGCCAGTGCACTAACCAGAGAGAAAGTCAAAGCCAGTGCCCTAACCATAGAGAGAAAGAGACAAAGCTAGTACACTAACCAGAGAGAGAAAGAGAGATTCAAAGCCAGTGTACTAAAGAGAGAGAAAGAGAGTCAATGCCAGTGCACTAACCAGAGAGAGAGAGAGAGAGAGAGAGAGAGAGAGAGTCAAAACCAGTGCATTAACCAGAGAGAGAGAGAGAGAGAGAGAGATAGAGTCAAAGCCAGTGCACTAACCAGAGAGCCAAAGCCAGTGCACTAACCAGAGAGAGTCAAAGCCAGTGCACTAACCAGAGAGAGTCAAAGCCAGTGCACTAACCAGAGAGAGACAAAGACAGTGCACTAAGAGAGACAAAGCCAGTGCACTAACCAGAGAGAGAAATTCAAAGCCAGTGCATTAAAGAGAGAGAAAGAGAGTCAATGCCAGTGCACTAACCAGAGAGAGAGAGAGAGAGAGTCAAAGCCAGTACATTAACCAGAGAGAGAGAGAGAGAGAGAGAGAGAGAGAGAGAGAGAGAGAGTCAAAGCCAGTGCAGTAACCAAAGAGAGTCAAAGCCAGTGCACGAACCAAAGAGAGTCAAAGCCAGTGCAGTAACCACAGAGAGTCAAAGCCAGTGCACTAACCAGAGAGAGTCAAAGCCAGTGCACTAACCAGAGAGAGAGAGTCAAAGCCAGTGCACTAACCAGAGAATCAAAGCCAGTGCACTGCCAAGAGAGAGAGAGAGAGAGAGAGAGTGAAAGCCAGTGCTCTAACCAGAGAGAGTCAAAACCAGTGCACTAACCAGAGAGAGAGACAAAGCCAGTGCACTAACCAGAGAGAGTCAAAGTCAGTGCACTAACCAGAGAGAATCAAAGCCAGTGCACCAACCAGAGAGAGTGAAAGCCAGTGCACTAAACAGAGAGTCAATGCCAGGGCACTAAACAGAGAGTCAAAGCCAGTGCACTAACCAGAGTCAAAGCCAGTGCACTAACACGAAAGAGTCAAAGCCGGTGAACTAACACGAGAGAGTCAAAGCCAGTGCACTAACCAGAGAGAGAGAGAGAGTCAAAGCCAGGGCACTAACCAGAGAGTCAAAGCCAGTGCACTAACCAGAGAATCAAAGCCAGTGCACTGTCAGGAGAGAGAGAGAGAGAGAGAGAGAGAGAGAGAGAGAGATTCAAAGCCAGTGCACTAACCAGAGAGAGTCAAAGCCAGTGCACTAACCAGAGAGAAGTTCAAAGCCAGTGCACTAACCAGAGAGAGAGTCAAAGCTAGTGCACGAACCAGAGAGAGAGTCAAAACCAGTGCAATTTCCAGAGAGTCAAAATCAGCGCACTAACCAGAAAGAGTCAAAGCCAATGCAATAATCAAGAGAGTCAAAGCAAGTGCACTAACCAGATAGAGCCAAAGACAGTGCACTAACCAGAGAGAGAGAGAGAGGGAGAGAGAGAGAGAGAGAGAGAGAGAGAGAGAAAGCCATTGAACTAACCAGAGAGAAAGTCAAAGCCAGTGCACTAACCAGAGAGAAAGTCAAAGCCAGTGCCCTAACCATAGAGAGAAAGAAACAAAGCTAGTACACTAACCAGAGAGAGAAAGAGAGATTCAAAGCCAGTGTACTAAAGAGAGAGAAAGAGAGTCAATGCCAGTGCACTAACCAGAGAGAGAGAGAGAGAGAGAGAGAGAGAGAGAGATAGAGTCAAAGCCAGTGCATTAACCAGAGAGAGAGAGAGAGAGAGAGAGAGAGAGAGAGAGAGAGAGAGAGAGAGAGATAGAGTCAAAGCCAGTGCACTAACCAGAGAGCCAAAGCCAGTGCACTAACCAGAGAGAGTCAAAGCCAGTGCACTAACCAGAGAGAGTCAAAGCCAGTGCACTAACCAGAGAGAGACAAAGACAGTGCACTAAGAGAGACAAAGCCAGTGCACTAACCAGAGAGAGAAATTCAAAGCCAGTGCATTAAAGAGAGAGAAAGAGAGTCAATGCCAGTGCACTAACCAGAGAGAGAGAGAGAGAGAGAGAGTCAAAGCCAGTACATTAACCAGAGAGAGTCAAAGCCAGTGCACTAACCAGAGAGAGAGTCAAAGCCAGTGCACTAACCAGAGAGAGAGGGTCAAAGCCAGTGCACTAACCAGAGAGTCATAGCCAGTGCTCTAACCAGAGAATCAAAGCCAGTGCACTGTCAAGAGAGAGAGAGAGAGAGAGAGTCAAAGCCAGTGCACTAAAAAAGTCAAAGCCAGTGAACTAACACGAAAGAGTCAAAGCCAATGCACTAACATGAGAGAGTCAAAGCCAGTGCACTAACCAGAGAGAGAGGGTCAAAGCCAGTGCACAAACCAGAGAGTCATAGCCAGTGCTCTAACCAGAGAATCAAAGCCAGTGCACTGTCAAGAGAGAGAGAGAGAGTCAAAGCCAGTGCACTAACCAGAGAGAGAGAGACAGTCAAAGCCAGTGCACTAACCAGAGAGAGTCAAAGCCAGTGCACTAAACAGAAAGTCAAAGCCAGTGCACTAACCAGAGAGAGAGTCAAAGCTAGTGCACATACCAGAGAGAGAGAGTCAAAACCAGTGCACTATCCAGAGAGTCAAAACCAGCGCAATAACCAGAAAGAGTCAAAGCCAATGCAATAATCAAGAGAGTCAAAGCCAGTGCATTAAAGAGAGACAAAGAGAGTCAATGCCAGTGCACTAACCAGAGAGAGAGAGAGAGAGTCAAAGCCAGTACATTAACCAGAGAGAGAGAGAGAGAGAGTCATAGAGTCAAAGCCAGTGCACTAACCAGAGAGTCAAAGCCAGTGCACGAACCAAAGAGAGTAAAAGCCAGTGCACTAACCAGAGAGAGTCAAAGCCAGTGAACTAACCAGAGAGAGTCAAAGCCAGTGCACTAACCAGAGAGAGAGAGAGAGAGAGAGAGAGTCAAAGCCAGTGCACTAACCAGAGAGAAAAACCAGTGCACTAAGCAGAGAGAGAGAGACAAAGCCCGTGCACTAACCAAAGAGAGTCAAAGCCAGTGCACTAATCTAAGAGAGCGAGAGAGAGTCAAAGCCAGTGCACTAACCAGAGAGTCAAAACCAGTGCAATAACCAGAGAATCAAAGCCAGTGCACTGCCAAGAGAGAGAGAGAGAGAGAGAGAGTGAAAGCCAGTGCTCTAACCAGAGAGAGTCAAAACCAGTGCACTAACCAGAGAGAGAGACAAAGCCAGTGCACTAACCAGAGAGAGTCAAAGTCAGTGCACTAACCAGAGAGAATCAAAGCCAGTGCACTAACCAGAGAGAGTGAAAGCCAGTGCACTAAACAGAGAGTCAAAGCCAGGGCACTAAACAGAGAGTCAAAGCCAGTGCACTAACCAGAGTCAAAGCCAGTGCACTAACACGGAAGAGTCAAAGCCAGTGAACTAACACGAGAGAGTCAAAGACAGTGCAGCAACCAGAGAGAGAGAGAGAGTCAAAGCCAGGGCACTAACCAGAGAGTCAAAGCCAGTGCACTAACCAGAGAATCAAAGCCAGTGCACTGTCAGGAGAGAGAGAGAGATTCAAAGCCAGTGCACTAACCAGAGAGAGAGAGACAGTCAAAGCCAGTGCACTAACCAGAGAGAGAGAGAGTCAAAGCCAGTGCACTAACCAGAGAGTCAAAGCCAATGAACTAACCAGAGAGAGTCAAAACCAGTGCACTAACCAGAGAGAGACAAAGCCAGTGCACTTACCAGAGAGAGTCAAAGCCAATGCACTAACCAGAGTGAGTCAAAGCCAGTGAACTAACCAGAGAGAGAGAGAGAGAGAGAGTCAAAGCCAGTGCACTAACCAGAGAGAGAGAGAGACAGTCAAAGCCAGTGCACTAACCAGACAGAGTCAAAGCCTGTGCACTAACCAGAGAGAAAGTCAAAGCCAGTGCACTAACCAGAGAGAGAGTCAAAGCTAGTGCACGAACCAGAGAGAGAGTCAAAACCAGTGCACTATCCAGAGAGTCAAAGCCAGCGCACTAACCAGAAAGAGTCAAAGCCAATGCAATAATCAAGAGAGTCAAAGCAAGTGCACTAACCAGATAGAGTCAAAGCCAGTGCACTAACCAGAGAGAAAGTCAAAGCCAGCGCACTAACCAGAGAGAAAGTCAAAGCCAGTGCACTAACCATAGAGAGAGTCAAAGCCAAAGCACTAACCAGAGAGAGAGAGTCAAAGCCAGTGCACTAACCAGAGAGTCAAAGCCAGTGCACAAACCAGAGAGAGAAAGAGACAAAGCTAGTGCAATAACCAGAGAGAGAAAGAGAGAGTCAAAGCCAGTGCATTAAAGAGAGAGAAAGAGAGTCAATGCCAGTGCACTAACCAGAGAGAGCGAGATAGAGTCAAAGCCAGTGCACTAACCAGAGAGTCAAAACCAGCGCACTAACCAGAGAGAGTCAAAGCCAGTGCACTAACCAGAGACAGTCAAAGCCAGTGCACTAACCAGAGAGAGACAAAGCCAGTGCAATAAAAGAGACAAAGCCACTGCACTAACCAGAGAGAGAGAGAGTCAAAGCCAGTGCATTAAAGAGAGAGAAAGAGAGTCAATGCCAGTGCACCAAGCAGAAGGAGAGAGTCAAAGCCAGTACATTAACCAGAGAGAGAGAGAGAGATAGAGTCAAAGCCAGTGCACTAAGCAGAGAGTCAAAGCCAGTGCACGAACCAAACAGAGTCAAAGCCAGTGCACTAAACAGAGAGAGTCAAAGTCAATGCACTAACCAGAGAGAGTCAAAGCCAGTGCACTAACCAGAGAGATTCAAAGCCAGTGCACTAAACAGAGAGTCAAAGCCAGGGCACTAAACAGAGAGTCAAAGCCAGTGCACTAACCAAAGTCAAAGCCAGCCAACTAACACGAAAGAGTCAAAGCCAATGCACTAACATGAGAGAGTCAAAGCCAGTGCACTAACCAGAGAGAGAGGGTCAAAGCCAGTGCACTAACCAGAGAGTCATAGCCAGTGCTCTAACCAGAGAATCAAAGCCAGTGCACTGTCAAGAGAGAGAGAGAGAGAGAGTCAAAGCCAGTGCACTAAAAAAGTCAAAGCCAGTGAACTAACACGAAAGAGTCAAAGCCAATGCACTAACATGAGAGAGTCAAAGCCAGTGCACTAACCAGAGAGAGAGGGTCAAAGCCAGTGCACAAACCAGAGAGTCATAGCCAGTGCTCTAACCAGAGAATCAAAGCCAGTGCACTGTCAAGAGAGAGAGAGAGAGTCAAAGCCAGTGCACTAACCAGAGAGAGAGAGACAGTCAAAGCCAGTGCACTAACCAGAGAGAGTCAAAGCCAGTGCACTAAACAGAAAGACAAAGCCAGTGCACTAACCAGAGAGAGAGTCAAAGCTAGTGCACATACCAGAGAGAGAGAGTCAAAACCAGTGCACTATCCAGAGAGTCAAAACCAGCGCAATAACCAGAAAGAGTCAAAGCCAATGCAATAATCAAGAGAGTCAAAGCCAGTGCATTAAAGAGAGACAAAGAGAGTCAATGCCAGTGCACTAACCAGAGAGAGAGAGAGAGAGTCAAAGCCAGTACATTAACCAGAGAGAGAGAGAGAGAGAGTCATAGAGTCAAAGCCAGTGCACTAACCAGAGAGTCTAAGCCAGTGCACGAACCAAAGAGAGTAAAAGCCAGTGCACTAACCAGAGAGAGTCAAAGCCAGTGAACTAACCAGAGAGAGTCAAAGCCAGTGCACTAACCAGAGAGAGAGAGAGAGAGAGAGAGAGAGTCAAAGCCAGTGCACTAACCAGAGAGAAAAACCAGTGCACTAAGCAGAGAGAGAGAGACAAAGCCCGTGCACTAACCAAAGAGAGTCAAAGCCAGTGCACTAATCTAAGAGAGCGAGAGAGAGTCAAAGCCAGTGCACTAACCAGAGAGTCAAAACCAGTGCAATAACCAGAGAATCAAAGCCAGTGCACTGCCAAGAGAGAGAGAGAGAGAGAGAGTGAAAGCCAGTGCTCTAACCAGAGAGAGTCAAAACCAGTGCACTAACCAGAGAGAGAGACAAAGCCAGTGCACTAACCAGAGAGAGTCAAAGTCAGTGCACTAACCAGAGAGAATCAAAGCCAGTGCACTAACCAGAGAGAGTGAAAGCCAGTGCACTAAACAGAGAGTCAAAGCCAGGGCACTAAACAGAGAGTCAAAGCCAGTGCACTAACCAGAGTCAAAGCCAGTGCACTAACACGGAAGAGTCAAAGCCAGTGAACTAACACGAGAGAGTCAAAGACAGTGCAGCAACCAGAGAGAGAGAGAGAGTCAAAGCCAGGGCACTAACCAGAGAGTCAAAGCCAGTGCACTAACCAGAGAATCAAAGCCAGTGCACTGTCAGGAGAGAGAGAGAGATTCAAAGCCAGTGCACTAACCAGAGAGAGAGAGACAGTCAAAGCCAGTGCACTAACCAGAGAGAGTCAAAGCCAGTGCACTAACCAGAGAGAAGTTCAAAGCCAGTGCACTAACCAGAGAGAGAGTCAAAGCTAGTGCACGAACCAGAGAGAGAGTCAAAACCAGTGCACTATCCAGAGAGTCAAAATCAGCGCACTAACCAGAAAGAGTCAAAGCCAATGCAATAATCAAGAGAGTCAAAGCAAGTGCACTAACCAGATAGAGCCAAAGCCAGTGCACTAACCAGAGAGAGAGAGAGAGAGAGAGAGAGAGAGAGAGAGAGAGAGAGAGAGAGAGAGAGAGAGAGAGAGAGAGAGAAAGCCAGTGAACTAACCAGAGAGAAAGTCAAAGCCAGTGCACTAACCAGAGAGAAAGTCAAAGCCAGTGCCCTAACCATAGAGAGAAAGAGACAAAGCTAGTACACTAACCAGAGAGAGAAAGAGAGATTCAAAGCCAGTGTACTAAAGAGAGAGAAAGAGAGTCAATGCCAGTGCACTAACCAGAGAGAGAGAGAGAGAGAGAGAGAGAGAGAGAGAGAGAGAGAGTCAAAACCAGTGCATTAACCAGAGAGAGAGAGAGAGAGAGAGAGAGATAGAGTCAAAGCCAGTGCACTAACCAGAGAGCCAAAGCCAGTGCACTAACCAGAGAGAGTCAAAGCCAGTGCACTAACCAGAGAGAGTCAAAGCCAGTGCACTAACCAGAGAGAGACAAAGACAGTGCACTAAGAGAGACAAAGCCAGTGCACTAACCAGAGAGAGAAATTCAAAGCCAGTGCATTAAAGAGAGAGAAAGAGAGTCAATGCCAGTGCACTAACCAGAGAGAGAGAGAGAGAGTCAAAGCCAGTACATTAACCAGAGAGAGAGAGAGAGAGAGAGAGAGAGAGAGAGAGAGAGTCAAAGCCAGTGCAGTAACCAAAGAGAGTCAAAGCCAGTGCACGAACCAAAGAGAGTCAAAGCCAGTGCAGTAACCACAGAGAGTCAAAGCCAGTGCACTAACCAGAGAGAGTCAAAGCCAGTGCACTAACCAGAGAGAGAGAGAGTCAAAGCCAGTGCACGAACCAAACAGAGTCAAAGCCAGTGCACTAAACAGAGAGAGTCAAAGTCAATGCACTAACCAGAGAGAGTCAAAGCCAGTGCACTAACCAGAGAGATTCAAAGCCAGTGCACTAAACAGAGAGTCAAAGCCAGGGCACTAAACAGAGAGTCAAAGCCAGTGCACTAACCAAAGTCAAAGCCAGCCAACTAACACGAAAGAGTCAAAGCCAATGCACTAACATGAGAGAGTCAAAGCCAGTGCACTAACCAGAGAGAGAGGGTCAAAGCCAGTGCACTAACCAGAGAGTCATAGCCAGTGCTCTAACCAGAGAATCAAAGCCAGTGCACTGTCAAGAGAGAGAGAGAGAGAGAGAGAGAGAGTCAAAGCCAGTGCACTAACCAAAGTCAAAGCCAGTGAACTAACACGAAAGAGTCAAAGCCAATGCACTAACATGAGAGAGTCAAAGCCAGTGCACTAACCAGAGAGAGAGGGTCAAAGCCAGTGCACAAACCAGAGAGTCATAGCCAGTGCTCTAACCAGAGAATCAAAGCCAGTGCACTGTCAAGAGAGAGAGAGAGTCAAAGCCAGTGCACTAACCAGAGAGAGAGAGACAGTCAAAGCCAGTGCACTAACCAGAGAGAGTCAAAGCCAGTGCACTAAACAGAAAGTCAAAGCCAGTGCACTAACCAGAGAGAGAGTCAAAGCTAGTGCACATACCAGAGAGAGAGAGTCAAAACCAGTGCACTATCCAGAGAGTCAAAACCAGCGCAATAACCAGAAAGAGTCAAAGCCAATGCAATAATCAAGAGAGTCAAAGCCAGTGCATTAAAGAGAGACAAAGAGAGTCAATGCCAGTGCACTAACCAGAGAGAGAGAGAGAGAGAGTCAAAGCCAGTACATTAACCAGAGAGAGAGAGAGAGAGAGAGTCATAGAGTCAAAGCCAGTGCACTAACCAGAGAGTCAAAGCCAGTGCACGAACCAAAGAGAGTCAAAGCCAGTGCACTAATCTAAGAGAGCGAGAGAGAGTCAAAGCCAGTGCACTAACCAGAGAGTCAAAACCAGTGCAATAACCAGAGAATCAAAGCCAGTGCACTGCCAAGAGAGAGAGAGAGAGAGACAGTGAAAGCCAGTGCTCTAACCAGAGAGAGTCAAAGCCAGTGCACTAACCAGAGAGAGAGACAAAGCCAGTGCACTAACCAGAGAGAGTCAAAGTCAGTGCACTAACCAGAGAGAATCAAAGCCAGTGCACTAACCAGAGAGAGTGAAAGCCAGTGCACTAAACAGAGAGTCAAAGCCAGGGCACTAAACAGAGAGTCAAAGCCAGTGCACTAACCAGAGTCAAAGCCAGTGCACTAACACGGAAGAGTCAAAGCCAGTGAACTAACACGAGAGAGTCAAAGACAGTGCAGCAACCAGAGAGAGAGAGAGAGAGAGTCAGAGCCAGGGCACTAACCAGAGAGTCAAAGCCAGTGCACTAACCAGAGAATCAAAGCCAGTGCACTGTCAGGAGAGAGAGAGAGATTCAAAGCCAGTGCACTAACCAGAGAGAGAGAGACAGTCAAAGCCAGTGCACTAACCAGAGAGAGTCAAAGCCAGTGCACTAACCAGAGAGAAGTTCAAAGCCAGTGCACTAACCAGAGAGAGAGTCAAAGCTAGTGCACGAACCAGAGAGAGAGTCAAAACCAGTGCACTATCCAGAGAGTCAAAATCAGCGCACTAACCAGAAAGAGTCAAAGCCAATGCAATAATCAAGAGAGTCAAAGCAAGTGCACTAACCAGATAGAGCCAAAGCCAGTGCACTAACCAGAGAGAGAGAGAGAGAGAGAGAGAGAGAGAGAGAGAGAGAGAGAGAGAGAGAGAGAGAGAGAGAGAGAGAAAGCCAGTGAACTAACCAGAGAGAAAGTCAAAGCCAGTGCACTAACCAGAGAGAAAGTCAAAGCCAGTGCCCTAACCATAGAGAGAAAGAGACAAAGCTAGTGCACTAACCAGAGAGAGAAAGAGAGATTCAAAGCCAGTGAACTAAAGAGAGAGAAAGAGAGTCAATGCCAGTGCACTAACCAGAGAGAGAGAGAGAGAGAGAGAGAGAGAGAGAGAGAGAGAGAGAGAGAGTCAAAGCCAGTGCATTAACCAGAGAGAGAGAGAGAGAGAGAGAGAGAGAGAGAGAGAGAGAGAGAGAGAGAGAGAGAGAGAGAGAGATAGAGTCAAAGCCAGTGCACTAACCAGACAGCGAAAGCCAGTGCACTAACCAGAGAGAGTCAAAGCCAGTGCACTAACCAGAGAGAGTCAAAGCCAGTGCACTAACCAGAGAGAGACAAAGACAGTGCACTAAGAGAGACAAAGCCAGTGCACTAACCAGAGAGAGAAATTCAAAGCCAGTGCATTAAAGAGAGAGAAAGAGAGTCAATGCCAGTGCACTAACCAGAGAGAGAGAGAGAGAGAGAGAGTCAAAGCCAGTACATTAACCAGAGAGAGAGAGAGAGAGAGAGAGAGAGAGTCAAAGCCAAGCAGTAACCAAAGAGAGTCAAAGCCAGTGCACGAACCAAAGAGAGTCAAAGCAAGTGCACTAACCAGATAGAGCCAAAGCCAGTGCACTAACCAGAGAGAGAGAGAGAGAGAGAGAGAGAGTAAAAGCCAGTGAACTAACCAGAGAGAAAGTCAAAGCCAGTGCACTAACCAGAGAGAAAGTCAAAGCCAGTGCCCTAACCATAGAGAGAAAGAGACAAAGCTAGTGCACTAACCAGAGAGAGAAAGAGAGATTCAAAGCCAGTGAACTAAAGAGAGAGAAAGAGAGTCAATGCCAGTGCACTAACCAGAGAGAGAGAGAGAGAGAGAGAGAGAGAGAGAGAGAGAGAGTCAAAGCCAGTGCATTAACCAGAGAGAGAGAGAGAGAGAGAGAGAGAGAGAGAGAGAGAGAGAGAGAGAGAGAGAGAGAGAGAGAGAGAGAGAGAGAGAGAGAGAGAGGGAGTAAAAGCCAGTGAACTAACCAGAGAGAAAGTCAAAGCCAGTGCACTAACCAGAGAGAAAGTCAAAGCCAGTGCACTAACCATAGAGAGAGTCAAAGCCAAAGCACTAACCAGAGAGAGAGAGAGTCAAAGCCAGTGCTCTAACCAGAGAGAGTCAAAACCAGTGCACTAACCAGAGAGAGACAAAGCCAATGCACTAACCAGAGTGAGTCAAAGCCAGTGCACTAACCAGAGAGAGAGAGAGAGAGAGAGAGAGAGTCAAAGCCAGTGCACTAACCAGAGAGACAAAGGCAGTGCACTAACCAGAGAGAGCCAAAACCAGTGCACTAACCAGAGAGAGACAAAGCCAATGCACTAACCAGAGTGAGTCAAAGCCAGTGCACTAACCAGAGAGAGAGAGAGAGAGAGAGAGAGTCAAAGCGAGTGCACTAACCAGAGAGAGAGAGACAGTCATAGCCATTGCACTAACCAGAGAGAGTCAAAGCCAGTGCACTAACCAGAGAGTCATAGCCAGTGCACTACCCAGAGCGAGAAAGAGACAAAGCTAGTGCACTAACCAGGGAGAGAAAGAGAGAGTCAAAGCCAGTGCATTAAAGAGAGAGAAAGAGAGTCAATGCCAGTGCACTAACCAGAGAGAGAGAGAGAGAGAGAGAGAGAGAGAGAGAGAGAGAGAGAGAGAGAGAGAGAGAGAGAGAGAGAGAGAGAGAGTCAAAGCCACTGCACTAACCAGAGAGTCAAAGCCAGTGCACTAACCAGAGCGAGAAAGAGACAAAGCTAGTGCACTAACCAGAGAGAGAAAGAGAGAGTCAAAGCCAGTGCATTAAAGAGAGAGAAAGAGAGTCAATGCCAGTGCACTAACCAGAGAGAGAGAGAGAGAGAGAGAGAGAGAGAGAGAGAGTCAAAGCCAGTGCACTAACCAGAGAGAAAGTCAAAGCCAGTGCACTAACCAGAGAGAAAATCAAAGCCAGTGCACTAACCATAGAGAGAGTCAAAGCCAAAGCACTAACCAGAGAGAGAGAGAGAGTCAAAGCCAGTGCACTAACCAGAGAGCCAAAGCCAGTGCACTAACCAGAGAGAGAAAGCCAGTGAACTAACCAGAGAGAAAGTCAAAGCCAGTGCACTAACCAGAGAGAAAGTCAAAGCCAGTGCCCTAACCATAGAGAGAAAGAGACAAAGCTAGTACACTAACCAGAGAGAGAAAGAGAGATTCAAAGCCAGTGTACTAAAGAGAGAGAAAGAGAGTCAATGCCAGCGCACTAACCAGAGAGAGAGAGAGAGAGAGAGAGAGAGAGAGAGAGAGTCAAAACCAGTGCATTAACCAGAGAGAGAGAGAGAGAGAGAGAGAGAGAGAGAGAGAGAGATAGAGTCAAAGCCAGTGCACTAACCAGAGAGCCAAAGCCAGTGCACTAACCAGAGAGAGAGTCAAAGCCAGTGCACTAACCAGAGAGAGTCAAAGCCAGTGCACTAACCAGAGAGAGACAAAGACAGTGCACTAAGAGAGACAAAGCCAGTGCACTAACCAGAGAGAGAAATTCAAAGCCAGTGCATTAAAGAGAGAGAAAGAGAGTCAATGCCAGTGCACTAACCAGAGAGAGAGAGAGAGAGAGAGTCAAAGCCAGTACATTAACCAGAGAGAGAGAGAGAGAGAGAGAGAGAGAGAGAGAGTCAAAGCCAAGCAGTAACCACAGAGAGTCAAAGCCAGTGCACGAACCAAAGAGAGTCAAAGCCAGTGCAGTAACCAGAGAGAGTCAAAGCCAGTGCACTAACCAGAGAGAGTCAAAGCCAGTGCACTAACCAGAGAGAGAGAGAGTCAAAGCATGTGCACTAACCAGAGAGTCAAAACCAGTGCAATAACCAGAGAATCAAAGCCAGTGCACTGCCAAGAGAGAGAGAGAGAGAGAGAGAGTGAAAGCCAGTGCTCTAACCAGAGAGAGTCAAAACCAGTGCACTAACCAGAGAGAGAGACAAAGCCAGTGCACTAACCAGAGAGAGTCAAAGTCAGTGCACTAACCAGAGAGAATCAAAGCCAGTGCACCAACCAGAGAGAGTGAAAGCCAGTGCACTAAAAAGAGAGTCAATGCCAGGGCACTAAACAGAGAGTCAAAGCCAGTGCTCTAACCAGAGTCAAAGCCAGTGCACTAACACGGAAGAGTCAAAGCCAGTGAACTAACACGAGAGAGTCAAAGCCAGTGCACTAACCAGAGAGAGAGAGAGTCAAAGCCAGGGCACTAACCAGAGAGTTAAAGCCAGTGCACTAACCAGAGAATCCAAGCCAGTGCCCTGTCAGGAGAGAGAGAGAGAGAGAGAGAGAGAGATTCAAAGCCAGTGCACTAACCAGAGAGAGAGAGAGACAGTCAAAGCCAGTGCACTAACCAGAGAGAGTCAAAGACAGTGTACTAACCAGAGAGAAGTTCAAAGCCAGTGCACTAACCAGAGAGAGAGTCAAAGCTAGTGCACGAACCAGAGAGAGAGTCAAAACCAGTGCACTAACCAGAGAGTCAAAATCAGCGCACTAACCAGAAAGAGTCAAAGCCAATGCAATAATCAAGAGAGTCAAAGCAAGTGGAATAACCAGAGAGAGTCAAAACCAGCGCACTAACCAGGGAGAGTCAAAGCCAGTGCACTAAGCAGAGAGTCAAAGCCAGTGCATGAACCAAACAGAGTCAAAACCAGTGCACTAACCAGAGAGAGTCAAAGCCAATGCACTAACCAGAGTGAGTCAAAGCCAGTGCACTAACCAGAGAGCGAGAGAGAGAGAGAGAGAGAGAGAGTCAAAGCCAGTGCACAAACCAGAGAGAGTCAAAGCCAATGCACTAACCAGAGTGAGTCAAAGCCAGTGCACTAACCAGAGAGAGAGAGAGAGAGAGAGAGAGAGAGTCAAAGCCAGTGCACTAACCAGAGAGAGAGAGACAGTCAAAGCCAGTGCACTAACCAGAGAGAGTCAAAGCCTGTGCACTAACCAGAGAGGAACTCAAAGCCAGTTCACTAACCAGAGAGAGAGTCAAAGCTAGTGCACGAACCAGAGAGAGGGTCAAAACCAGTGCACTGTCCAGAGAGTCAAAACCAGCGCACTAACCGGAGAGAGTCAAAACCAATGCAATAATCAAGAGAGTCAAAGCAAGTGCACTAACCAGATAGAGTCAAAGCCAGTGCACTAACCAGAGAGAAAGAGAAAGAGAGAGAGAGAGAGAGAGTCAAACAAACTGCACTAACCAGAGAGAAAGTCAAAGCCAGTGCACTAACCAGAGAGAAAGTCAAAGCCAGTGCACTAACCATAGAGAGAGTCAAATCCAAAGCACTAACCAGAGAGAGAGTCAAAGCCAGTGCACTAACCATAGGATCAAAGCCAGTGCACTAACCAGAGCGAGAAAGAGACAAAGCTAGTGCACTAACCAGAGAGAGAAAGAGAGAGTCAAAGCCAGTGCATTAAAGAGAGAGAAAGAGAGTCATTGCCAGTGCACTAACCAGAGAGAGAGAGAGAGAGAGAGAGAGAGAGAGAGAGAGAGAGAGAGAGAGAGTCAAAGCCAGTGCATTAACCAGAGAGAGAGAGAGAGATAGAGTCAAAGCCAGTGCACTAACCAGAGAGTCAAAGCCAGTGCACTAACCAGAGAGAGTCAGAGCCAGTTCACTAACCAGAGAGAGTCAAAGCCAGTGCACTAACCAGAGAGAGACAAAGACAGTGCACTAAGAGAGACAAAGCCAGTGCACTAACCAGAGAGAGTCAAAACCAGTGCACTAACCAGAGAGAGAGACAAAGCCAGTGCACTAACCAGAGAGAGTCAAAGCCAATGCACTAACCAGAGTGAGTCTAAGCCTGTGCACTAACCAGAGGGAGAGAGACAGTCAAAGCCAGTGCACTAACCAAAGTCAAAGCCAGTGAACTAACACGAAAGAGTCAAAGCCAATGCACTAACATGAGAGAGTCAAAGCCAGTGCACTAACCAGAGAGAGAGGGTCAAAGCCAGTGCACTAACCAGAGAGTCATAGCCAGTGCTCTAATCAGAGAATCAAAGCCAGTGCACTGTCAAGAGAGAGAGAGAGTCAAAGCCAGTGCACTAACCAGAGAGAGAGACAGTCAAAGCCAGTGCACTAACCAGAGAGAGTCAAAGCCAGTGCACTAACCAGAGTGAGTCAAAGCCAGTGCACTAACCAGAGAGCGAGAGAGAGAGAGAGAGAGAGTCAAAGCCAGTGCACAAACCAGAGAGAGTCAAAGCCAATGCACTAACCAGAGTGAGTCAAAGCCAGTGCACTAACCAGAGAGAGAGAGAGAGAGAGAGAGAGAGAGTCAAAGCCAGTGCACTAACCAGAGAGAGAGAGACAGTCAAAGCCAGTGCACTAACCAGAGAGAGTCAAAGCCTGTGCACTAACCAGAGAGGAACTCAAAGCCAGTTCACTAACCAGAGAGAGAGTCAAAGCTAGTGCACGAACCAGAGAGAGGGTCAAAACCAGTGCACTGTCCAGAGAGTCAAAACCAGCGCACTAACCGGAGAGAGTCAAAACCAATGCAATAATCAAGAGAGTCAAAACAAGCGCACTAACCAGATAGAGTCAAAGCCAGTGCACTAACCAGAGAGAAAGAGAAAGAGAGAGAGAGAGAGAGTCAAACAAACTGCACTAACCAGAGAGAAAGTCAAAGCCAGTGCACTAACCAGAGAGAAAGTCAAAGCCAGTGCACTAACCATAGAGAGAGTCAAAGCCAAAGCACTAACCAGAGAGAGAGTCAAAGCCAGTGCACTAACCATAGGATCAAAGCCAGTGCACTAACCAGAGCGAGAAAGAGACAAAGCTAGTGCACTAACCAGAGAGAGAAAGAGAGAGTCAAAGCCAGTGCATTAAAGAGAGAGAAAGAGAGTCATTGCCAGTGCACTAACCAGAGAGAGAGAGAGAGAGAGAGAGAGAGAGAGAGAGAGAGAGAGAGAGAGAGAGAGAGAGAGAGAGAGAGAGTCAAAGCCAGTGCATTAACCAGAGAGAGAGAGAGAGAGATAGAGTCAAAGCCAGTGCACTAACCAGAGAGTCAAAGCCAGTGCACTAACCAGAGAGAGTCAGAGCCAGTTCACTAACCAGAGAGAGTCAAAGCCAGTGCACTAACCAGAGAGAGACAAAGACAGTGCACTAAGAGAGACAAAGCCAGTGCACTAACCAGAGAGAGTCAAAACCAGTGCACTAACCAGAGAGAGAGACAAAGCCAGTGCACTAACCAGAGAGAGTCAAAGCCAATGCACTAACCAGAGTGAGTCTAAGCCTGTGCACTAACCAGAGGGAGAGAGACAGTCAAAGCCAGTGCACTAACCAAAGTCAAAGCCAGTGAACTAACACGAAAGAGTCAAAGCCAATGCACTAACATGAGAGAGTCAAAGCCAGTGCACTAACCAGAGAGAGAGGGACAAAGCCAGTGCACTAACCAGAGAGTCATAGCCAGTGCTCTAATCAGAGAATCAAAGCCAGTGCACTGTCAAGAGAGAGAGAGAGTCAAAGCCAGTGCACTAACCAGAGAGAGAGACAGTCAAAGCCAGTGCACTAACCAGAGAGAGTCAAAGCCAGTGCACTAAACAGAAAGTCAAAGCCAGTGCACTAACCAGAGAGAGAGTCAAAGCTAGTGCACATACCAGAGAGAGAGTCAAAACCAGTGCACTATCCAGAGAGTCAAAACCAGCGCAATAACCAGAAAGAGTCAAAGCCAATGCAATAATCAAGAGAGTCAAAGCCAGTGCATTAAAGAGAGACAAAGAGAGTCAATGCCAGTGCACTAACCAGAGAGAGAGAGAGAGTCAAAGCCAGTACCTTAACCAGAGAGAGAGAGAGAGAGAGAGTCATAGAGTCAAAGCCAGTGCACTAACCAGAGAGTCAAATCCAGTGCACGAACCAAAGAGAGTAAAAGCCAGTGCACTAACCAGAGAGAGTCAAAGCCAGTGAACTAACCAGAGAGAGTCAAAGCCAGTGCACTAACCAGAGAGAGAGAGAGAGAGAGAGAGAGAGAGAGAGAGAGAGAGAGAGAGAGTCAAAGCCAGTGCACTAACCAGAGAGAAAAACCAGTGCACTAACCAGAGAGAGAGAGACAAAGCCCGTGCACTAACCAAAGAGAGTCAAAGCCAGTGCACTAATCTAAGAGAGCGAGAGAGAGTCAAAGCCAGTGCACTAACCAGATAGTCAAAACCAGTGCAATAACCAGAGAATCAAAGCCAGTGCACTGCCAAGAGAGAGAGAGAGAGAGAGAGAGAGAGAGAGAGAGAGAGAGTGAAAGCCAGTGCTCTAACCAGAGAGAGTCAAAACCAGTGCACTAACCAGAGAGAGAAACAAAGCCAGTGCACTAACCAGAGAGAGTCAAAGTCAGTGCACTAACCAGAGAGAATCAAAGCCAGTGCACTAACCAGAGAGAGTGAAAGCCAGTGCACTAAACAGAGAGTCAAAGCCAGTGCACTAACCAGAGTCAAAGCCAGTGCACTAACACGGAAGAGTCAAAGCCAGTGAACTAACCAGAGAGAGTCAAAGCCAGTGAACTAACACGAGAGAGTCAAAGCCAGTGCACTAACCAGAGAGAGAGAGAGTCAAAGCCAGGGCACTAACCAGAGAGTCAAAGCCAGTGCACTAACCAGAGAATCCAAGCCAGTGCCCTGTCAGGAGAGAGAGAGAGAGAGATTCAAAGCCAGTGCACTAACCAGAGAGAGAGAAAGCCAGTGCACTAACCAGAGAGAGTCAAAGCCAGTGAACTAACACGAGAGAGTCAAAGCCAGTGCACTAACCAGAGAGAGAGAGAGTCAAAGCCAGGGCACTAACCAGAGAGTCAAAGCCAGTGCACTAACCAGAGAATCCAAGCCAGTGCCCTGTCAGGAGAGAGAGAGAGAGAGATTCAAAGCCAGTGCACTAACCAGAGAGAGAGAGAGAGAGTCAAAGCCAGTGCACTAACCAGAGAGAGTCAAAGCCAGTGCACTAACCAGAGAGAAGTTCAAAGCCAGTGCACTAACCAGAGAGAGAGTCAAAGCTAGTGCACGAACCAGAGAGAGAGTCAAAACCAGTGCACTAACCAGAGAGTCAAAATCAGCGCACTAACCAGAAAGAGTCAAAGCCAATGCAATAATCAAGAGAGTCAAAGCAAGTGCACTAACCAGATAGAGCCAAAGCCAGTGCACTAACCAGAGAGAGAGAGAGAGAGAGAGAGAGAGAGAGAGAGAGAGAGAGAGAGAGAGTAAAAGCCAGTGAACTAACCAGAGAGAAAGTCAAAGCCAGTGCACTAACCAGAGAGAAAGTCAAAGCCAGTGCCCTAACCATAGAGAGAAAGAGACAAAGCTAGTGCACTAACCAGAGAGAGAAAGAGAGAGTCAAAGCCAGTGCATTAAAGAGAGAGAAAGAGAGTCAATGCCAGTGCACTAACCAGAGAGAGAGAGAGAGGGAGAGAGAGAGAGTCAAAGCCAATACATTAACCAGAGAGAGAGAGAGAGATAGAGTCAAAGCCAGTGCACTAACCAGAGAGTCAAAGCGAGCGTACTAACCAGAGAGTCAAAGCCAGTGCACGAACCAAACAGAGTCAAAGCCAGTGCACTAACCAGAGAGAGTCAAAACCAGTGCACTAAACAGAGAGTCAAAGCCAGGGCACTAAACAGAGAGTCAAAGCCAGTGCACTAATCAGAGTCAAAGCCAGTGCACTAACATGGGAGAGTCAAAGCCAGTGCACTAACCAGAGAGAGAGAGTCAAAGCCAGTGCACTAACCAGAGAGTCAAAACCAGTGCAATAACCAGAGAATGAAAGCCAGTGCACTGCCAAGAGAGAGAGAGAGAGAGAGAGAGAGAGTGAAAGCCAGTGCTCTAACCAGAGAGAGTCAAAACCAGTGCACTAACCAGAGAGAGTCAAAGCCAATGCACCAACCAGAGTGAGTCAAAGCCAGTGCACTAACCAGAGAGCGAGAGAGAGAGAGAGAGAGAGAGAGTCAAAGCCAGTGCACAAACCAGAGAGAGTCAAAGCCAATGCACTAACCAGAGTGAGTCAAAGCCAGTGCACTAACCAGAGAGAGAGAGAGAGAGAGAGAGAGAGAGTCAAAGCCAGTGCACTAACCAGAGAGAGAGAGACAGTCAAAGCCAGTGCACTAACCAGAGAGAGTCAAAGCCTGTGCACTAACCAGAGAGGAACTCAAAGCCAGTTCACTAACCAGAGAGAGAGTCAAAGCTAGTGCACGAACCAGAGAGAGGGTCAAAACCAGTGCACTGTCCAGAGAGTCAAAACCAGCGCACTAACCGGAGAGAGTCAAAACCAATGCAATAATCAAGAGAGTCAAAGCAAGTGCACTAACCAGATAGAGTCAAAGCCAGTGCACTAACCAGAGAGAAAGAGAAAGAGAGAGAGAGAGAGAGTCAAACAAACTGCACTAACCAGAGAGAAAGTCAAAGCCAGTGCACTAACCAGAGAGAAAGTCAAAGCCAGTGCACTAACCATAGAGAGAGTCAAAGCCAAAGCACTAACCAGAGAGAGAGTCAAAGCCAGTGCACTAACCATAGGATCAAAGCCAGTGCACTAACCAGAGCGAGAAAGAGACAAAGCTAGTGCACTAACCAGAGAGAGAAAGAGAGAGTCAAAGCCAGTTCATTAAAGAGAGAGAAAGAGAGTCATTGCCAGTGCACTAACCAGAGAGAGAGAGAGAGAGAGAGAGAGAGAGAGAGAGAGAGAGAGAGAGTCAAAGCCAGTGCATTAACCAGAGAGAGAGAGAGATAGAGTCAAAGCCAGTGCACTAACCAGAGAGTCAAAGCCAGTGCACTAACCAGAGAGAGTCAGAGCCAGTTCACTAACCAGAGAGAGTCAAAGCCAGTGCACTAACCAGAGAGAGACAAAGACAGTGCACTAAGAGAGACAAAGCCAGTGCACTAACCAGAGAGAGTCAAAACCAGTGCACTAACCAGAGAGAGAGACAAAGCCAGTGCACTAACCAGAGAGAGTCAAAGCCAATGCACTAACCAGAGTGAGTCTAAGCCTGTGCACTAACCAGAGGGAGAGAGACAGTCAAAGCCAGTGCACTAACCAGAGAGAAACTCAAAGCCAGTTCACTAACCAGAGAGAGAGTCAAAGCTAGTGCACGAACCAGAGAGAGGGTCAAAACCAGTGCACTATCCAGAGAGTCAAAACCAGCGCACTAACCAGAGAGAGTCAAAACCAATGCAATAATCAAGAGAGTCAAAGCAAGTGCACTAACCAGATAGAGTCAAAGCCAGAGAGAGAGAGAGAGAGAGAGAGAGAGAGAGAGAGAGAGAGAGAGAGAGAGAGAGAGAGAGAGAGAGAGAGAGAGAGAGAAAGTCAAAGCCAGTGCACTAACCAGAGAGAAAGTCAAAGCCAGGGCACTAACCAGAGAGAAAGTCAAAGCCAGTGCACTAACCATAGAGAGAGTCAAAGCCAAAGCACTAACCAGAGAGAGAGAGAGTCAAAGCCAGTGCTCTAACCAGAGAGAGTCAAAACCAGTGCACTAACCAGAGAGAGTCAAAGCCAATGCACTAACCAGAGTGAGTCAAAGCCAGTGCACTAACCAGAGAGCGAGAGAGAGAGAGAGAGAGAGTCAAAGCCAGTGCACAAACCAGAGAGAGTCAAAGCCAATGCACTAACCAGAGTGAGTCAAAGCCAGTGCACTAACCAGAGAGAGAGAGAGAGAGAGAGAGAGAGAGTCAAAGCCAGTGCACTAACCAGAGAGAGAGAGACAGTCAAAGCCAGTGCACTAACCAGAGAGAGTCAAAGCCTGTGCACTAACCAGAGAGGAACTCAAAGCCAGTTCACTAACCAGAGAGAGAGTCAAAGCTAGTGCACGAACCAGAGAGAGGGTCAAAACCAGTGCACTGTCCAGAGAGTCAAAACCAGCGCCCTAACCGGAGAGAGTCAAAACCAATGCAATAATCAAGAGAGTCAAAGCAAGTGCACTAACCAGATAGAGTCAAAGCCAGTGCACTAACCAGAGAGAAAGAGAAAGAGAGAGAGAGAGAGAGTCAAACAAACTGCACTAACCAGAGAGAAAGTCAAAGCCAGTGCACTAACCAGAGAGAAAGTCAAAGCCAGTGCACTAACCATAGAGAGAGTCAAAGCCAAAGCACTAACCAGAGAGAGAGTCAAAGCCAGTGCACTAACCATAGGATCAAAGCCAGTGCACTAACCAGAGCGAGAAAGAGACAAAGCTAGTGCACTAACCAGAGAGAGAAAGAGAGAGTCAAAGCCAGTGCATTAAAGAGAGAGAAAGAGAGTCATTGCCAGTGCACTAACCAGAGAGAGAGAGAGAGAGAGAGAGAGAGAGAGAGAGAGAGAGAGAGAGAGAGAGAGAGAGAGAGAGAGAGAGAGAGAGAGAGAGAGAGTCAAAGCCAGTGCATTAACCAGAGAGAGAGAGAGAGATAGAGTCAAAGCCAGTGCACTAACCAGAGAGTCAAAGCCAGTGCACTAACCAGAGAGAGTCAGAGCCAGTTCACTAACCAGAGAGAGTCAAAGCCAGTGCACTAACCAGAGAGAGACAAAGACAGTGCACTAAGAGAGACAAAGCCAGTGCACTAACCAGAGAGAGTCAAAACCAGTGCACTAACCAGAGAGAGAGACAAAGCCAGTGCACTAACCAGAGAGAGTCAAAGCCAATGCACTAACCAGAGTGAGTCTAAGCCTGTGCACTAACCAGAGGGAGAGAGACAGTCAAAGCCAGTGCACTAACCAAAGTCAAAGCCAGTGAACTAACACGAAAGAGTCAAAGCCAATGCACTAACATGAGAGAGTCAAAGCCAGTGCACTAACCAGAGAGAGAGGGTCAAAGCCAGTGCACTAACCAGAGAGTCATAGCCAGTGCTCTAATCAGAGAATCAAAGCCAGTGCACTGTCAAGAGAGAGAGAGAGTCAAAGCCAGTGCACTAACCAGAGAGAGAGAGACAGTCAAAGCCAGTGCACTAACCAGAGAGAGTCAAAGCCAGTGCACTAAACAGAAAGTCAAAGCCAGTGCACTAACCAGAGAGAGAGAGTCAAAGCTAGTGCACATACCAGAGAGAGAGTCAAAACCAGTGCACTATCCAGAGAGTCAAAACCAGCGCAATAACCAGAAAGAGTCAAAGCCAATGCAATAATCAAGAGAGTCAAAGCCAGTGCATTAAAGAGAGACAAAGAGAGTCAATGCCAGTGCACTAACCAGAGAGAGAGAGAGAGTCAAAGCCAGTACCTTAACCAGAGAGAGAGAGAGAGAGAGAGAGAGTCATAGAGTCAAAGCCAGTGCACTAACCAGAGAGTCAAATCCAGTGCACGAACCAAAGAGAGTAAAAGCCAGTGCACTAACCAGAGAGAGTCAAAGCCAGTGAACTAACCAGAGAGAGTCAAAGCCAGTGCACTAACCAGAGAGAGAGAGAGAGAGAGAGAGAGAGAGAGAGAGTCAAAGCCAGTGCACTAACCAGAGAGAGTCAAAACCAGTGCACTAACAAGAGAGTCAAAGCCAGTGCACTAACCAGATAGTCAAAACCAGTGCAATAACCAGAGAATCAAAGCCAGTGCACTGCCAAGAGAGAGAGAGAGAGAGAGAGAGAGAGAGAGAGAGAGAGAGAGAGAGAGAGAGAGAGTGAAAGCCAGTGCTCTAACCAGAGAGAGTCAAAACCAGTGCACTAACCAGAGAGAGAAACAAAGCCAGTGCACTAACCAGAGAGAGTCAAAGTCAGTGCACTAACCAGAGAGAATCAAAGCCAGTGCACTAACCAGAGAGAGTGAAAGCCAGTGCACTAAACAGAGAGTCAAAGCCAGTGCACTAACCAGAGTCAAAGCCAGTGCACTAACACGGAAGAGTCAAAGCCAGTGAACTAACCAGAGAGAGTCAAAGCCAGTGAACTAACACGAGAGAGTCAAAGCCAGTGCACTAACCAGAGAGAGAGAGAGTCAAAGCCAGGGCACTAACCAGAGAGTCAAAGCCAGTGCACTAACCAGAGAATCCAAGCCAGTGCCCTGTCAGGAGAGAGAGAGAGAGAGATTCAAAGCCAGTGCACTAACCAGAGAGAGAGAAAGCCAGTGCACTAACCAGAGAGAGTCAAAGCCAGTGAACTAACACGAGAGAGTCAAAGCCAGTGCACTAACCAGAGAGAGAGAGAGTCAAAGCCAGGGCACTAACCAGAGAGTCAAAGCCAGTGCACTAACCAGAGAATCCAAGCCAGTGCCCTGTCAGGAGAGAGAGAGAGAGAGATTCAAAGCCAGTGCACTAACCAGAGAGAGAGAGAGACAGTCAAAGCCAGTGCACTAACCAGAGAGAGTCAAAGCCAGTGCACTAACCAGAGAGAAGTTCAAAGCCAGTGCACTAACCAGAGAGAGAGTCAAAGCTAGTGCACGAACAAGAGAGAGAGTCAAAACCAGTGCACTAACCAGAGAGTCAAAATCAGCGCACTAACCAGAAAGAGTCAAAGCCAATGCAATAATCAAGAGAGTCAAAGCAAGTGCACTAACCAGATAGAGCCAAAGCCAGTGCACTAACCAGAGAGAGAGAGAGAGAGAGAGAGAGAGAGAGAGAGAGAGAGAGAGAGAGAGAGAGAGAGAGAGAGAGAGAGTAAAAGCCAGTGAACTAACCAGAGAGAGAGTCAAAGCCAGTGCACTAACCAGAGAGAAAGTCAAAGCCAGTGCCCTAACCATAGAGAGAAAGAGACAAAGCTAGTGCACTAACCAGAGAGAGAAAGAGAGAGTCAAAGCCAGTGCATTAAAGAGAGAGAAAGAGAGTCAATGCCAGTGCACTAACCAGAGAGAGAGAGAGAGAGGGAGAGAGAGAGAGTCAAAGCCAATACATTAACCAGAGAGAGAGAGAGAGATAGAGTCAAAGCCAGTGCACTAACCAGAGAGTCAAAGCGAGCGTACTAACCAGAGAGTCAAAGCCAGTGCACGAACCAAACAGAGTCAAAGCCAGTGCACTAACCAGAGAGAGTCAAAACCAGTGCACTAAACAGAGAGTCAAAGCCAGTGCACTAACCAGAGTCAAAGCCAGTGCACTAACACGGAAGAGTCAAAGCCAGTGAACTAACCAGAGAGAGTCAAAGCCAGTGAACTAACACGAGAGAGTCAAAGCCAGTGCACTAACCAGAGAGAGAGAGAGTCAAAGCCAGGGCACTAACCAGAGAGTCAAAGCCAGTGCACTAACCAGAGAATCCAAGCCAGTGCCCTGTCAGGAGAGAGAGAGAGAGAGAGATTCAAAGCCAGTGCACTAACCAGAGAGAGAGAGAGACAGTCAAAGCCAGTGCACTAACCAGAGAGAGTCAAAGCCAGTGCACTAACCAGAGAGAAGTTCAAAGCCAGTGCACTAACCAGAGAGAGAGTCAAAGCTAGTGCACGAACAAGAGAGAGAGTCAAAACCAGTGCACTAACCAGAGAGTCAAAATCAGCGCACTAACCAGAAAGAGTCAAAGCCAATGCAATAATCAAGAGAGTCAAAGCAAGTGCACTAACCAGATAGAGCCAAAGCCAGTGCACTAACCAGAGAGAGAGAGAGAGAGAGAGAGAGAGAGAGAGAGAGAGAGAGAGAGAGAGAGAGAGAGAGAGAGAGAGTAAAAGCCAGTGAACTAACCAGAGAGAAAGTCAAAGCCAGTGCACTAACCAGAGAGAAAGTCAAAGCCAGTGCCCTAACCATAGAGAGAAAGAGACAAAGCTAGTGCACTAACCAGAGAGAGAAAGAGAGAGTCAAAGCCAGTGCATTAAAGAGAGAGAAAGAGAGTCAATGCCAGTGCACTAACCAGAGAGAGAGAGAGAGAGGGAGAGAGAGAGAGTCAAAGCCAATACATTAACCAGAGAGAGAGAGAGAGATAGAGTCAAAGCCAGTGCACTAACCAGAGAGTCAAAGCGAGCGTACTAACCAGAGAGTCAAAGCCAGTGCACGAACCAAACAGAGTCAAAGCCAGTGCACTAACCAGAGAGAGTCAAAACCAGTGCACTAAACAGAGAGTCAAAGCCAGGGCACTAAACAGAGAGTCAAAGCCAGTGCACTAATCAGAGTCAAAGCCAGTGCACTAACATGGGAGAGTCAAAGCCAGTGCACTAACCAGAGAGAGAGAGTCAAAGCCAGTGCACTAACCAGAGAGTCAAAACCAGTGCAATAACCAGAGAATGAAAGCCAGTGCACTGCCAAGAGAGAGAGAGAGAGAGAGAGAGAGAGAGAGTGAAAGCCAGTGCTCTAACCAGAGAGAGTCAAAACCAGTGCACTAACCAGAGAGAGTCAAAGCCAATGCACCAACCAGAGTGAGTCAAAGCCAGTGCACTAACCAGAGAGCGAGAGAGAGAGAGAGAGAGAGAGTCAAAGCCAGTGCACAAACCAGAGAGAGTCAAAGCCAATGCACTAACCAGAGTGAGTCAAAGCCAGTGCACTAACCAGAGAGAGAGAGAGAGAGAGAGAGAGAGTCAAAGCCAGTGCACTAACCAGAGAGAGAGAGACAGTCAAAGCCAGTGCACTAACCAGAGAGAGTCAAAGCCTGTGCACTAACCAGAGAGGAACTCAAAGCCAGTTCACTAACCAGAGAGAGAGTCAAAGCTAGTGCACGAACCAGAGAGAGGGTCAAAACCAGTGCACTGTCCAGAGAGTCAAAACCAGCGCACTAACCGGAGAGAGTCTAAACCAACGCAATAATCAAGAGAGTCAAAGCAAGTGCACTAACCAGATAGAGTCAAAGCCAGTGCACTAACCAGAGAGAAAGAGAAAGAGAGAGAGAGAGAGAGTCAAACAAACTGCACTAACCAGAGAGAAAGTCAAAGCCAGTGCACTAACCAGAGAGAAAGTCAAAGCCAGTGCACTAACCATAGAGAGAGTCAAAGCCAAAGCACTAACCAGAGAGAGAGTCAAAGCCAGTGCACTAACCATAGGATCAAAGCCAGTGCACTAACCAGAGCGAGAAAGAGACAAAGCTAGTGCACTAACCA